>NW_010333758.1:112666-121101 GCF_000700745.2 Antrostomus carolinensis
CTTCACTGCAGAACTTCATGTCAGAACCACTTTTAGCATCTGTAGGGGTTCTGCAGGAGGCAGCAGTAAGGTCAAGTCCTTTAATCCTAACATTAATAACCTCACCATCAGACATTGAGAACATAAAATATTCATGCATGTAGATAACACCGTTAAGGTGTTCATTGCAGCTGTTATGTCTATCACAAACATACTGTCTTCTCCAACGATGCAGGTGATCAATAGTTGGCCTAACACTCAGCTACAAACTGTATTCCAGTCTATTGGTATGATAAAGATTTCTTTCTGCCAGGACATTCAGCCCAGCAGGTACCTGTGCAGTATACACTGAAAATTCTCCTTCAGCCTGTGTCACATTTAACAAACACCTTAAAGCAAAATCTGGGGAATATCCTGTCCTCTAACAAACACACAGCTCGCATGACAAATGCCACCCTGATTTACAGACTCTCTATGAAGAACTGCATATTTACTCTTGGTGCTACATCCTGATCAGTATAAGGTAACAGAGTCATTTTCACCCCGAAGAATGAGAATCGATACTTTTAGTGTGTCATTCAGCTGGCAGTTAAGAGAAAATCTTGTAATGTGATCAGGGTGGAAAACAATGGGCTTAAAATTTTAGTCTATGCACATGGGCATTACAATGCACATGCTCCTGCACCTGTGTGAAGGACTTTTATTGGATTGCTGAAAATTCAGGGTGGGGAGGAATAAAAACAAAAACCAAACATACCTTAGTTCAACATTTCAACACAAACATACTTTCCTCCACAGTCAGAGAAGGATGCAAAGGCAAGTACATACTTCAACAGAATGTGAACTGACTCCTGTGATTTCAGGCATCAAATGAGAGGGGTTTTTTTTTAGTTAAGTACACTTTCACGTAATAGATCTACTACATTATGTAGTTAGAGTCTTCATAATACAGCATACTAGCTATATATTATTATTATAACCGTGCTGAAGTGCCTAACTCTGTGCATAAAAAAAGGAAAAGAAAGATGCTAGGGAATTTGTTTTCCTGTTTAAACAAAACATTTGCTCATACCAGTAGAGAGATATATCATATGGCAAACATACATGAGCAATTCATTTGCTAAGAAGATTTATACTTAACGTCTAAATATATTACTAGATGGGAAACAGAAGAAAGGTCATCATTCATTAGGTAAAATGAGGGAGGAAGAATTCATCTGATTAAAACATTAGCATATAAATATGATGGGAATCCTGAACCTCAATGCATTTCAAAAACAATCACTAGTTCTTAGGAGTACAACTCATCCCTGGCAGATATAACATAGCAGCAATCAAACCAGCATAGATGCACTAGTAGGGAGGAAATAACACCAACTTCAAGAAAAAGGACGGCTTTAACATAAGTCTTTTCCAAAACTTTGTGATACGCCACTGGAATGCATCATAAATTCCAGAGGCTGTTATATATATTGCCTGGGAAGAGAAGTGCACAAATACCCAACTAAAGTACAATTGAATTACAAAAGTTTTACGAGTTACTGCTCTTCATCTCAGTCACTGCAACTGACTGTGCAGGGTTTTAGCCTGCTCTGGTGCACTGGACACCTCAATAAGGATTCTTTCAGCAAATACCTTTCAATTCACCATTGCCATGACATGGAATGTGCCCAAAGGCAGTGACAGCAGCTGAGCTGAAAACAGGAACATGGGGAAACACCATAACCTGGTCACATGCAACTGCAAGTCCACTTCCTGAAGGGGATTTGCTATGAAGCAAAGGGAAAAATATTTCACATCCTCCTGCTATTAGAAAGAACTTTATACAAGAAAATATCTTTCCATACCCAAACCCATCTTCTACTTTATATCTAGTTGGTGATAACAGACTTAGCTGAGAACACAGAATGTAATTGGTATATACAAAACTCTGATAAGAATATGTTGGTATTATATTATCTCAATATTCCTTTGTTTCACAGTGGTAAATTTACTGTTGCTAAAGGAGACTGGATGTAAACCATAATATTTTTGCAAAGAGTTCAGAAACAAAGTCAGCCTCAGCCTTTATTATCTTGCATTTCTGCAATGAGCAAACTCATCCATAGAGTTCTGAATCTTGCTTCCTAATAAGAGAGTAGGTAGGCATCCTAACAATCCTCACATGCAGCAAGAAATTGTTTTTCTTTATCCACAGTTCTCCAGTTTTCAGAATTATCCAACAAAACAAAACAGAATTTCCACCTCATATAACTAAACCTCTTCATAAATCCACCCCCACAATTACCTTAATTTAGAGATAAAGACATAGCTGCATTGCATTTTATGATCACAGATCCAGAGATTAAAATTAATGTAATGAATAAACAAGCTGTGGTTCACTACGCACTGCAAGCTGCTCTTCTGCGTAAGGTATTGCCAGGGATATTGTCTATCATAAACTGAAGACACATTAACAGGAAATGGGAAGTAATAAATCTTATCATTTACCAAAGAAGAAACCAGTAACAGAAACGTGCTGTATTGGCTGCCACTGGCTAAGGACACTGCCAATGTAATCAAGTGAATCAGAGAAATTGGACTGAGGCGATGGCAAATAAGCAAGAGGCTAGGAGGGCAACAGGAAAGAACATCGAGTCACAAATTCGGTGTAACTACTCAGACAGCAACCCTAAAACTGAAAATTAAAATCAAGTAGCTGAAATTTAAATGCAGCATTCATTTAATTTTGTTCTTGTTAAAGTAGAGCTCTCTTCTCTTTGTTCCTGGTCCCCATTCAGTGCTCATTCTGGTCCTGCAAGGAGTCCTCAGCTGAGGAAGGCCAAGGGAAACACTATCGCACAGCTTTGCATGAGGCTGCAGAACAGAAAGGCCAGGCAGGAATCCTCCACATACACTGCAAAAATCAAGGTTTGTTTTAGGGGAATATGACAAAAGAGTTTGATCAGCAGAAACCCAACTCATCATTTCCTAGATTCACTGAGAACAAAAAGGTAAGAGTAATCCAGTGATAGCTGTACATCCAGCCTGAAAATTCAACAAGAGGGTCTTGCCACTGACTGGGATTTAACTCGTATTCGGCCACAGCCTTATACAAGACATTGTCTTTTCTGTTTATCATTTCAATGTGGATAGGAAGCTTGAGAAAATAGAAAGCTCACCACTGCAAAAAGCAGGATCTATTTCAGAGCAGGCCTGGAGGGACAGAAACATTTACTGCCGAGTAGTGTAATATGAAGTGTACTTTGCAATTTGTCCGTATCAAGAGGTCCGTGCCTGGAACTAGACTCGACTTTATCCCCACTCTGCCGTACGCTACTTCAAAGCGGCTCTTGCAGATTAAATTGTTGCAGAGTATCATATTAAGTTTCCTTTCTGCATAAGGAATAAGTAATATTTAATTTTTCTCTCTTTTACATAATTGGTAACATTTTTCTTCAGCAATTAAATTAGTATTTAAATTAATTTCTTCAGAAATTAGAAGCTGGACAGCCTCTGCAAGCTAGAGAGTTTTATTTAAAATATTTGATAGAACTGGGACAAAGCCAGAAAGTAGATTTCCTCTGACTTTTGAGGCTTCAAGTCAACAGTTTTCAAAAGCTTCTCTTTTTTCATATTTTTCATTTATGAAGCATCTTTCAAAACCACAGTCATGTGGACACTTCAAGTTTCTGAAAATTACACTTCCAGTGTAACGTAACAACTGTGGACAAGTATGAAGATGGAGCCAAATCCTGCCTTTAGTTTGGGAAGGGCATTGCTTCTCATTAGCTTTGTTCTAGAAAACAGTAATCTCAAGTGACCTGATTACCATACTGAATTTCCACCTTATTTGGTGGGATTTTACAGCTATAACATTGTAACCTAATCTGTCCCATTACATAATGTGATTCTCTTCAAGTAAATCATTATCTCTGTAATTTACAAATTATGTCAGAGCACAAGGAATAGTTCAGTCACTTGGGAATTACAGCAAGCCATCATCACTAAAGATGATTAATATCCTAAATGCAAAAAATAGAATGCTCTGTAAAGCCTCAGTGTTAGTAAATGATTTTCAGTCAAACTGTGGAGCACAATAAAAAAATGTTTTAAAATATTTATTTCAGGATTTGTTGAGATATAACTTTCAGTAGGATAACTACAAGAACAAAGAATCTGTTATCATTGTTGAAAATTTAATCATTTAAAAATTTCCAACTTCATAAACTATTGCTCATGTAGAACACCTCCATTCCACATGGTACATAGAGCCTTCTCCTGGCATTTGAATATTACAGAGAGCAGCAAAAAGCAGTGAGAAAAGACAAGAATGTTTTCTAACTGACCCTGTGCAAAAAAGTACTTTTGGGGAATTTTCTTTGTTCCTCAACACTATTACTGTACTCAGCTTATTGCATTTGCTGTCTCTGAACATGTTATAAAACAGAGAAGGAACAAAATCTTAAAAAATAAAAAAATTCACAGTAAGGTATTATTGTAAAGACCAGTTATAGAAGTTAAGATCCTGTTAATTCAGGAATTTTTACATTTAGTTAAGGAAATGTTCAACAGTGGCTATAAGGAGATCATAGGCTCACAAGATCTGACCAAACACACAAGACAGTCACTCAGCTCTTGTTTTAAGTTCGTCTTTTTGGCTTCTAGGCACACCCTAGAGCAAGTAGATCAAAACTGGGAGTTTCAAGGAAGTTAGTAAGAACTAAAAGCTTTGGAAAAAATGAAGGAATATTCAAAGATTCAGCTTTTTTTTTTTTTAACTTCATGTAGAAAAGAAGATCAGAAGAGAGCATGAGATGAATTGTCTTAATGTAAAAGGCTCTTACTAAGAGGGACTTTGATGAATTATTCTCTGTGTCTGCTGGGGAGAGGACAAGACATAATTGGCTTAATTTGCAGTGAAAAGGACTTCAATTGGGAAAAACTCTATACATCAAAAGGTAATTATAATGGAACAGGCGGCTAAGAG
This sequence comes from Antrostomus carolinensis, assembly GCF_000700745.2. NCBI lineage: Eukaryota > Metazoa > Chordata > Aves > Caprimulgiformes > Caprimulgidae > Antrostomus > Antrostomus carolinensis. The sequence goes on from NW_010333758.1 coordinate 117,615, forward strand.
AGGTTATGGAAACCCTATCATTCTTTATAGGCACAGGTTAGGTGGACACCTGTCAGGCACTGTGGAGCTATACCTCATCCTCTCAGGAGCTGCTATTCCTAAACTTTTACATCTAGAAAACCTTTCTATATGTACTAGATTTTAGCTTGCCTCTAGGCCTGCCATGTGACCAGCTATAAAGCAAGTTGAAATTAAGACAGTACCAAAGAGGGATGGCCTCACAGACCTCCTTCCTGGGCCTTTTTCCCTTTCCTATTAGAGAAAAAAAAGAAGAAAAAGAAAAAATAGTAAGATCCTGCAGCTTTAAAAATAGTGACTGATTAATCCTGCTGATGTCTTTGGCTTTCTCCTCCTCCATCTACAGTCTGTGGGGTTGTGCCTGTGTCTGTGCACGGGTCACAGTCTCCTCCAGCTCTGCCCGGCTCTCTGGAGTGGTGGCTGTGGAAGGGCTGCAGGCTCTCCAGTCTTACTCTGCACATTGCCAGCAGGGGAAAGGCAGCATGTAAAATACAAACCTGTATTTTGTTCAGATCATGCAGGGCTTCAGGTTCTTTGATCATCCTTCTGCTACGCCACTACCTACTTTAAAACGTACCTCGACTTTCCTGACCCATTTCACTGAATTCCCTTTGGAACAGGCAGGAGCTCTCCTGCCAACACTTGCACCACTTCTCTCTTTCTGTCCTGCTCAGCTGCAGTAAGATAAGGTACTTAGCTCTGTCTGGAAAAAGAAATGACATGGGAAAAAGGAATCCACAGGATTTCCTCATGCCTTTAATGAGTGGATGAACATCTAATGGTTCTAAGTCAATTTAAACTGGCTGGTTGTTCTGCAAAACCTTAACTCCTACTACTCCTTCTTAATTGAATACCACAGAAATGATGATGCATGAAGATGCGAAGCTCTCACATGTACTGGGTTTCCCAATATCACACTACACAGGGCCACTGATGAGTCACAGCACAACAGGAGTTTGTATTGCCAGCGTATAACTGGGGAAATTTAAAAAATAACTTCAGGGACTGGATTCAGCACATGTGATATAAGGTACTGAACAACCTGGCCATGTACAGAAGGAGCCTTGCCAGGTGCACCAGCCAGTCCAAAGCAATAGAAAAGGAGAGGTTTCATTTCCTTGGCACTCATAAAATTAAAGAGTAAAACAAAATTTTAAAAAAAAAAAAAAAACCCACACAAAACCCCAAACAAACAATAAAACACCACACCCTGAGGCTCCCATCCAACAAGGAATTCAAAGTCAAATGCACAAGCAACAATTTTTCTTGATATTCAAAGGCAGGTATTAAAAAAACACTTAAATAACACACAAGTGAGTAGTGATATACATGGGACTGTAAAGTGATGATACGCTGTGAAGATAAAAGTCTTATTTTTAAAGGTAGTTGCTATAATCCACATATACTGGTAAAACTGTACAAAAAAGGATTGTAGTTTTTCATTTTTAGATAAAAATTACTAAAATCTACTTTACTGATTATCTATTGTCTGAAGGAGACCACGCTTATGATGCACAGATAAGAAAGCTCATTTAGAGCTATTTGTAAGAACTGGATTTGCACTTGTGTCTTTGGTAATGATTAAGGCCACACACTCACCCTGCCACACGTAATCTATCAGCTAATTATTACTGTCCACCCACTGAATTTTAGTTATGCCAAATGCATTTCATTACCAAGGACGCTGGAACTGGAAGGCACTGTAAAAGCACAAGACAGCACTATCATATGGAGTATCAACAACAGGAGGTTATTTGAAAGCTCTTGATCCCAAGCCTGGTATCTCTTATGAATTGTTTTTATTGAGTAACTCAGAAACTTGAAGTTATTTAAGGAATTTGTAACTGTCAAATCAGACTTTCTGACAGAGCAGCTTTAGAACATCAACACTACAGCACCTGGAGAATGATCCAGAGGAGGAAGGGGAGAAACACTGCAGACACCTGCCAGTCACCCGCTGCGCTGAAGATCAGTGGAATGTCAAAACTTTTACTCTCCTCTTCTCCATGAGGAGCCTCAAAATCAGCCCTGGCCCCAGACAGTGCTCACATTCTCCCGTCTTCTTTTCATTGAACTGTCAAGCATGCAGGAAAACTGCACAAACCGCCTGTACTGCAATTACTGAGGAAAGAGCAGGTGGGTTTTTTGACCTGTGAAAAGCATAAATGTTTTGCCTGTACTCAGCTAAAACTACTTTGGAACAGCAATACAGAGATTATGTTTTCAAAAATCCAAGCAAGCCCCACAGAATCAACTTGCTTTGTGTCAGGAACCGCCATCTGTCGATTCTTCTCACTGTACCACGGGGTTTGGCCACCAGTGTCTGAACAAAGGCCGAGGTCTTTCCCAAACACAGTCCCTAAGCCCAGATCTTCTGACAGTGGAAAACTAAGGTCCATGCAAGTCTTTCTGGAGATTTAACTGCCCACCAGAGAGCTGTACAAATGCACTGTAACACACCAGTCCGTTTGGAACAAGGCTTCTGAGCTCTGCTGTCACTTCCAGGTTTCCAAATGCTCTTTACTTGTAAGATAAAGCAGAAGTAGAGAATAAATAGAAACCAATTAGAAAACACAGACTAGCACCATACTGAATTCTAGTGGTCGGGGCTTCTTTTCCCTCACTTTATCAGACTCCTCCCACATCTTGGGCTAGTTAATGTGGCTTCCCTCTAGTGCACTGGCTTTACAGCCTCCACCCCTCTTCATTATGAATCCTCCTGGTCTGGCCCAACAGGCAGTCACAGATCCCTAATTCTTTCCCTGATCCTCAGCCCTCTTTCCTTGTTAAATCAAGGTACAATCTTATATACTGAAGTACTGTAAGTAAACCAACCTTTAACATGCTGGATCTTTGAAACACCAGTCCAAATTGGGGTGAAAAAAAGAACAGAATAAGAGAAAACAAAGGTTCTGCATATTCAAAATAGAGTGCACAGAATGACAGAGATGCACAAAAATTACCTCAGTATCAAACAGTATCCAAGAACTGTGCATCTCCTAAAGCATTACAAGCATTCTCTTAAAGACCTGAGCTATAAAATGGAAAATGACAAATATACTGAGAACAGTTATTGTAAAACAAAGTTCTGTTAAGACAAATCTATTTTAAGTATATTTAGCATTGCTATAACAAAGAGCACACACAGGTGCATAACTGAAATTATGCTATTCTTATTCACAGGAGGTATTTTTCTACATGTAATCAGTTACAGGTGAACACAGGACACAACAGGAATATGAACCCAACATTCACAGAAGGTGGCCTTTATGGGTGTTCTCCTTGTACCTCAGCAACACGAGAGAATCCCCCCAGGGTTTCCTCTAATTCAGATTCTAGAAAAAACAAGATGTAGCCCAGACACCCTTTCCCGATACAGATTCTGAAGGAAGGTGACAGTTCTTACTTACACAATTTTGCTAAATGATAATTAGCATTAACTGTGCTGCTTAAGCTATTTTTGAGTTCA
>NW_010333758.1:121126-138650 GCF_000700745.2 Antrostomus carolinensis
GTAGCAGTAAGGGTCAAATGCGTGTAACAGAATCACTGCCAAGGGAATTGTTTTAGGAGCTATCTACACATTTCTGTATCATTTATTAAAACCCCACTATTTTTAAAACATAGCCACAAGTGCCAGGCTAGGGAAATAACTGACGTTCCAGGAACATTTCATTCTTTTTGCTTCTAAATATCTAGAAAAATGTAGGGGATAAGGAAACAAATCTGCCAGTGCTTTCCTCCTGTAAGATGCTCTGTCCTCACCTCTTGGACATTTGAATTTGTATTTTGCTGAATTAGAAATCTGTCGCTGATTAATCTTTCTTAGCTTTATCTGGGTTGCTTCTTAGTAAAACCACTATTTCACTTACAATCTACCAAATCTATCCAATGGAGGAATTTATTTCTCATCTGTACCAGTGGTATTATGTTGCTTGTGTCAAACTTCCAGGTTATGGTTCAACATTTAACTCACTCCTAGAGAAACCTTTACTGTCATCTTCAGTGACAAATGGGTACAGTTTTCATAATCACAAGTAAAAACTGTAGCTGCGAAAACAGATGTGTGACTTCAAACTTACATAAGGAACATCTTGACATTTAAATCCAATTACCCTTTCTCCTTCCTGGTGAAAATATGGTATCAACTTGTGGGAAATTCTACTAGACAAATATATCATTCTCCAGCTCCTACAAACTTTTCAGCACCACTTTTGGTATTACACATTGTATTCTTTATCATTCATTTTTACAAAATAAAAGGTTACAGGAGTGTAGTAATTGATAAGTGATGCCAAGAAGTCCAAAATAATTTTGTTTGGAAAGTCTTCCTAGAATGCTAATCTTCTCCCCAGTTGAAATCATTAATTGCAAAAGTGGAATGAACTCCAAGGTAAGACAGACCACTGCTCATTGCAATAAATTAAATTGTCAATCACTCAAAGCACTCTTAATATCATACTGTTTCCCCAAGCCCTTAAATTACAGGCTGAATTTCATTTATCAGCCTGTTGTACGTGAAAAAGGATTAATTAAACTCATTCCAGTATTACAGTAAGGCTCTATTTCTCTTAGTACTAAAGAATAATTGACTCCAAATGAATTGGAAAGTGGGTAAGTAATTGTAGTTATTATTCTGATGTAAATATTAGTTCTCTTTTGACATTTCAAAAGATTTAGTAGAGGCACTTTAGTGATAAGACAAATCATTACCCTGGCTAGGAAGAAGAGATAGCATAGGGAAAGTGAAATTACAATAATTAGTTTATATACCTAAAAATACCCCTATCATTTTTTTCATAGTTACGTGCCTTACAGTACATTTTCATTAACTGTTGCTTCTGATTTATGGTATTAAGTATACTGCAGTAAAGCCAATGCTTTATAACCTGTTACTTTGAAAAGAATTCAGAGGCAATATGAGTTCTCATTCTGGAAGAGAAATTAGTGGGAAGTTTGTCTCAGAGACAGTCATGACACTGCCAGTGCTATAAAACTGAAATCAACTCATTGCCATTGTGAACAACTAATTGTGATGAAAAAAAATATACCAACTGACACACTGAACAGCAAGAAATCATCTTTTAATTGGACAGACTAGCTCAGACAAGAAACTGCAGCAGCTTCAGAATAAATAAAAGGTTTGGGCGTTAAGAATTGTGGGTAACATGAGATCAATGGAACCATTTTCTAAATATAGCATATCTCAACATCTATCTAGAGATCACGGCCACATATTCAAAATTAGCAGCCCAAAATTTAGCTTTTAAGACTGCGTTTTCATTTTGGGATAAGTAGATTGATTTCAACAATTCTTTGACCACTGGAGACTTTTATAAAACATTACTGTAAAGCAAGACCTGAAAAAAATACCTGAAGTCAAAGCCTCTGAATCTATTTTTTTCAGGTTTTGCTTCTTTTCTCCTTTTCCTTCTTAACTTCTCTGCAGTTTTGATTCTCAGCCTCTCAATAGAAGATCAGAAGAGAACTTCAAAGCAGTTTTAGCAATCCAGCCTCTTGAACAGTGATTGAAATCTAGCATTTTGTTCCCCAAGATGACCTAGGACTTGGCTGCTTTGACTGAATTGTCAGCACAAGTTCTGCACTTTTCAGGTTATTAGAATGAAGCAGCAGTTTAGAGAGACTTTGCTTATTATTGTTTCTTTCCTGCTATTCTTTTTCCAGGCTAAAATGGGCTGTTTACCTCACAGAACTTTAAATAAATGTTTCTTCCCCAAGTATACAAAACACAAACCCACCAAGGAATGCAAAGCATTACAAATGGTATTTAATTTCTCTGAGAATGCATCCTTTCTTTAAAAATACCCTCTTTTCTTTCTTTCTTTCTTCCCTCCATTAATTGAAACTCTTCAGCAGTTTGGACTAACAATTTTACACATCTTTGAAAGCAGAGTGTTATAGATACAGCTGAATATTTGGTACTGACAGACTTTCTAGCAGATTGTGTATTAATAGGAACAGGTAGATAAATGCAAGGTAGCTTTGAATTATCATAAGGGTACCCGAGGGTAAGTGAAACCACAAAACCATTTCAATTGACTAATTGCGATAGTGAACTAGCAGAGGAAGACTGGGCAAAAGAAGGATCTTGTGTAATCAGCGGTAAATGAACTTCAGCAACAAGAACATTCTTCTTCACCAAAATGTAAATATAAATGCAATGTTTATCAATAGCTCAAAATACTCAAGACACTATTGAGAATAAACAGATGAACACCAATTAGTGTACTGAAGTAGAGAATTAATTTATTTCCAACTATACTTTAAAGACCATTAAAATCAAGGAGTGTTGCATTTCCTCCTCACAGTTTATGAAGTACTGCATTTTCTAGATCCTAAAAAATTCTGCAACTACATAATTAAGTCTGTTCATATTTTGTTTCACATTAAGGCAGCAGATCAATGTGGCCAGTGAAGCAAAGTGATTTTTTAAATTAAAAACAAATGTGTCTGTAATTTGGGTTTTGCCACTAGCCTCACTGCCTGACTTGTCACCAATTAATTGTTTCAAATAGGCACTCAGATACAGCGGTCATGAGACAATTTAAAAACCTGGCTGGAAACAATTAAAATAACTCTATCCTCATTACTTAGTTAATTCCCCCAAAATATGGAAGTAGGTGAAAGGAGAAATAAAAATAGATTACAAAGAAAAAGTTATCAGGTTACTAATAAAACTGCTGGAAGACAAATACACCATAATATTAGGGAGTGATCATTTACAGTCCATGGAAAGTTCAATACCTTAGGTGGACCTTTCAAAGGATCATTTAAAGTCCTACAAAATTCCTCTTATTTGGCAAAGGATAAGTATCTACTTGAAAATACCAACCAGAGGATCAGATCAATTTCACAAACTCGTACATAGGATGAGTTCTACATAAATCTGTAGCACTCATTTGGAAATCAGGCATAATTCTTATTATGAAGAACAAGGGAAAAAAGTAAATGCACAGAAATATACCAAAAGATGGACTGAAAAATAACATCAGTCAAATAAAATTACACTCATCATGTAGACAGAGAAATGAATGCCAAGGGCAACACTTCAGATAAAGCAGTTATCACTTAATCAAAATCTCAGTGAAAGATGATGAAGGGTATTTTCAAAAGTAGTTTAATTTCTAGGTGCCAAAATTTGGCTGATAAAATAAAATTAAGGAGCTTCAGTATTTTGCCTGAATAATATTTACTGTCAGATGGGATAGTAGGAAACATGGGGCAAACTCTTTGATCACTTTGCCTCAGAACAATCATCTATTTTGCAGAGGAAAAGCCTCTGTATCACAAGCTCTGCATAACTTTCAGAATCTCGTGTCTTTTTCTAACACTTTAGTAATATCATGCAGCTTCACCCTGCTGCAGAAACCATGCAAAATAAAAATCACAGCCTTTAACCAAATCCCGAGATACGTGTCTAGTGAAATAATTCAATCCAGTAAGAAACAGCATACTTCATAGAGTATGTAAGACTTAAGACCCAAGTTTTTCAAACACCTGAGGAATGCTGGATATCAAATGGGATTATGGCAATAAAATGACAAAATAAGATTGGAATATGATTGCCTAGGAGGGATATTGCAGAAGTGGGTGACAGGACTGTCAGGTACTCCCCCCTGGCTGAGCATAGTTGTAAATTGGTGATTTCAGGTAAAACCCATATCTTTATGCTTCAGTTTTCCAACTATGCAGTTTGGGGAGAATATCTCCCCTTCCTTTAAAACACTGAGATTTCTCAAACAGCATCTTCCCAGAGCTAATGGTATTGTTAGCACCAGGGTAAACACACAAAAGTAGAAATGAAAATAAGTAGATTTCATTTGAAGAAACAGTTAAGAACTGTGGAAAACCACAATCGAGGAAATGCTGAATCATTCCATCTGTAGTAACTTCAGACAAATATCCAGAATGAAATAAAGTAGGTAAGATTCTTGCTGACCCAGAATGGCTCAGGCATTGATTTAATAGAAGCAAGTATAAGAGCATTCTGATTATTTAAATAAGTTATAATAAAATTAAAGCAATATTTGCATCCAGTGCTGATTCAAACTGAATCAGTAGAAAAGCACTCATTGACTTCAGTAGAATTAATATATGGTCCATTTGATTAAACTCTATGAATAGTTACTCTAGTTACAGCAGTCCTATTGATGCTTAAATTATACACAAAGTTTGAATCATGAACTATTCAAAACTTCTAGATTTTAATGACCTTAAATCTTAGTGTAACAAGTAACAACGAGAATCTGTATCGACTCAGTCCTACTCCTTTATGTGTTTTATATTGTGAATGCTTCTCTAGCAGGACTCTGTGCTCACGTATGCAGGTGGTACCCAGCTGATTAATGTGCATATTTTTGCCTACTATTACATACACTAATCAATTACAAATACCAGATTAAGAGAGAGGGTGCAGCCTAGATTGCACAGCATGTTTCAAATCCAGTGCTACACTAATGACATAGTTAAGGTTAATCACATTGTTTAAAATTGCCATTGCATAAAGGATTCAGGAGAATCTTCAGACTGCAGTCAAAAGCAAAGGTTTAACAAAGCCTGGCAGGCTTCTTTCTTTTGTAGTTACATTTTGTGATCTTTAATCTAGCAATAACCAATCACCCAAATAGGCAGTACTGGCAGCTTTAGATTTCATCAAGCTCATGCTTATTGCGGTCTTTGATCTAATTGTTGTGTACGTGCCCAGGAGAGGGGAGAGCTCTTTTGTATTCAGCTTTCAGTTTTTCCTCTTATCCCCTTCTCGTGCCACAGTTGACTGACACACTCTCACCTCTGCCTCCAAAGTAGCCCCATCACACCTTTGTCATTTAATATCACACTTCTCCTACTACCTTTAATAACATTGCAATATTATAGATTGTGTTTAGCCCAAACCATCTTCCCTTTATCTTCAAAAAGATGCAAGTCAAACAAATTACTTGGACGATGACTCATTTAGCCACTGACCTCAAAGGACATCTTTGTGCCTTCTAAAAATTGAATGCCAGGATCCTGCCAGGAACTGAAGGGCATCATTCCCTAGGGTTCAGGGAGGCCAATCCGCCTTTACAAAAATCATTTCATTATTCCTTAGCACATATCTGAACTGGTCAAGTCAGGATTTCAAATTAGTTTCTAGCTCAGCATGCACTGCTCGCTTCAGAAGAGATCTGCTTTCAGGAAACGTAAAGGCAAAGGCATCTAATCACAGTTTAGTTATCGCTAGGGTCACAGCCACTATGAAAAACATTCCCAGCACAAAACAGTCTGCCCAGCTGTGTGCTAAAACACATTGCTCTGGAAACTAAGAAAGTCCATACTGAGTTCATCCAAATAATGTTCCTCCCCCTCCCCCCCGTCTTTTTTATATTTCCTAACATTTTAACATTGCTTCATTCAAGGAAAGCCTGTAACTGTCACAAGCAGGTGGAAAACACCTAAATGTCACATGTGAACAGTTACACTATTCCACCAATAAATGAGGAACATTTTACTGAGTGTTCTTTTCACCTGTGCTCCTATATAGCCTACAATATTTCTTCCCATGTTTCCAGTTGTTCACCAGTCCAAATAATGAACCAATATTCTTTAATTATGGTCCTGTTGCTGGACACTACATTAAGTTATGATCACACTAAAATCCTGCTGTGTTACCTACTTTGATACAGAAAACCAAATTTCTTTTCTCAGAACTTCAAGCAGCACAATGCACACAAGCCGTTTACACACACACGAGTGATACTTTGATTGAATTGCTTTCTAGTTATTCTTAGAAATAACTTTAAATTAAAATAGTGTATTGCTATGAAAAAAATTCTTTCAAGAACTGCCAGAAGGCAACATATAAAGTTTTTGTACGTGATCAAGAATTGACTTGGAAACAAGAAGTAAATAAAGATTAAATTAATTTTAAAACTGTATTTCACAGACTCATGGTTAAAAGATCTGGAGCTCTACTACTGATGAAACTGGGCTCCAAAACTCTATCTAAAAAATTACTATAGCAGTTAGAATTAAAAGTTCTAAAAAGAAAAGAACATCACATTAGCTGAGTAATTGCAATCTCCAAGTGGTCACTGGGCAGCACACATTTTAAGCCTTGGCCCATTGTGCCTGTACCTGCCTCACAGGCCCTCTGGAGCCTCAGCTTTGAGTCCCAGCAAGCTTAGCCCATAGTTCAAATGTTACCTCATCTTTTCAGCTCTATATAGACACGACGGAACTAATTTTTTAAACTTAGTCTACATTTGCTGAGAAGCCATTTGCAAGAAGGGATATCAAATGCAAGTACAATACCCAGCTATACACCTAATTATTTAGAGACATGAACAAATCTGTTAGCAAGACACCTAAATCTCCTTATTCAGCAACAGTTCATACAAAATCCACTGGCATTTTTTGAAAGTTAAAAGCCAAATCCTGCTCCTTGGAAACCAGTAGGAGTTTTGTTATTGAGTTTAGTTTGTCCTATTACTATTGACCAAATATTTCCTCCTCCCAGCATGGCTGAGAGATACCTAGAGAGTTATTTGGACTCTGAAAAGAGAAAGCTGTGTAGTTACTTTTCAGATTTCGGGAGATGAAGGCACGTGTTTCGGCACCTTTAAAAGTTCAACATTAACGTGCATGAAATCAAATAATCCAGATGGCAAAAAACCATCTTCATATATAGGATCAAAATGGGTGGGGGTTTTTGTGGGGTTTGGGGTTTTTTTAACTCCACATGAAAAGAAAACACAACCTTCTTTCATGGGTTTAACATTAATTAAAAATACATAGATCTCTGTACTGCCTGCAGTATGCTACATGGTCGTTTATTTTCAGTATGTAACTCCCTAATTTCCTTTGAGTCCATTTAGAAGTCTATTACATTAACTGAGAGAAATGTATCACTGTGCTAATTGTTCTGTTTACACTCACACTAAACCAGATAGCCTTAACCACAAGACAGGTAAAGATTACTTCCCAGGTGAAAAAAGGTTACCTTCATGGCAAAAAAACCATGCAGCATGACAAAGCTACAAAATGCCTTCAGACCAATCCTGTGTGCACATCTGCTTCTATAAATCAGGAATTACACTACTGAACATATTCCAGAATAACACTGATTAATGTTACGTGTAACATTCACATATGATGCCTGCCTTACTGGAGTTAGTGTCATCCATTCCTGGTTTTGATGATGCTCAAAAGAAAAATTGGGTCCTGTAAGTTATTTTGAGTTTTAATGAACCTGCTTAAAAATCAAAATCAGAAGCTTTTTTGTTTGTCTACACAATTGTTTTTTTTTTAAACTGTGAGTTAGAGCAATGCAAACAGTAAAGATACTAACCACAGTTTTAACTAATCATCTTTTCATTAAGGGACAAATTCACTTAAGATACAAAAAGAGGATTTAGCTGTTTAGGACATTAAAAGACACGTGGGGACCTTTCTTTGGGACCTCTCTGTTTTATGATCTCTTTGTAGCAAAGTACAGGATAACTTGCCTGTCCTCCCAAGGCTGACATGAAAAGTTACGGAAGGTGTTGGAAGAGTGTCAGCACTAAAGCATTAACCTGTCAGCACTCACCTGAATCCTCATAAATGGCCACAGTAGTAATTAACCAAGTTGTAGTACCTTCCAATTCAGGAAATTAAAATTAAAAGCACTATCAGAGTGAGCTTACAGATTTTTTTTGTGCGACTAGGACTCTGGTTAGGGATAAAAACACAGTTATGACTTCACCTGACGTTTTCCATGAAGTTACAGGAATTACAGACGATACTGTCACAGTAATCCTCCTGAATAACTACTTTAAAATAATGGAAGCTGCAGTTTCTTATGTTTTTTCTGAAGTCATTCTCTGCATTACTTGAAGCAGAAACTGAAGAATCCAAAATGAAAGTTGCTTAACTGCATTAGAGAGAGATTCATGTTGCAAAGTTCAGATCCATATTCTGAACTTCCCAAAACTGTTATATAACAACATTAGTACTTTTATCAGTGATGTTCTCCTAACAAGTCTGAACTGAAACCAAAACATGGCTCTTCTAACTACTGAGAAGAAAATTAACTCTATCCTAGCAAAACCAGGACACCCTTCATACATTAAGTCTTCCACAAGTAAAGGCTTTTTTAAGGAAAATTCTTACCAAAATATTGTTAGTTCCACGGTCTAATTTCTTAATATTGTTACCACATTGAAGATTTCCCTTGTGAGGCTGGCTGTAGCATTCAAGAAACGCTAGTGGGTACGCTGCTCACTTCTCATCTCTAACCATGCTGGTAACAGATAACATCATTCATTATTAGCACAAAGAGGCTGATGGAAACCAGTACAAAACCACATCACTGTACCTCCTCTAGGGCTGGTGTCCATAGCACTGCGGTCAGTTAAGTTACACCACTGACTTCCGTGGGTGATCGAGCCCATACACTGCAACAGACTGAGCACCAGAAAAGGGAATTCTATTATGTGAACTGTTTCAAACAGCAGAGGAAATAGAACAAAGTTAATGGGATAGAAGAGAACCTGGACTGAAACATGCATAGGATAGAGTTGAAAGAGGACAGAATGATACAAAAATTAAATTTGGAACAAAATAGGGGAGGCACACTGATAAAGGGTCAGGAACTGTGTGAAAAAGGGCATGAAGACCTGAAGGTAAAAAGCTGATTAGTTGTTAATAAACAAGTAGATCTGAAATGTTGAGGTAATTGTTTTAGGAAGCAAGAGAGTCTTAAAACAGACACACAATAAAGATACTGAGTACAAAAAACCCTTTGAAAAAAATTTTCTCTTTTTTAAAGAGAGTTTTATACAATAAAAAGAACTAAAAGTGGAATAAGGCTGTGAATGGGAAAAAGAATTCAAAAATTGTGAGAGACATCTAAGCAAAGGGAAAGCCGCAGGAAAAGATCCAAACGTGCAATGCATTTACCATCAGCTGCCCAGCATCTGCGGTGTCACAGTATTGATGTTTGGTGTCCTGGAGCTTTCCCTTTAAACTGGAGAGGAAATCAATTGAACCTCAAATAGCAAAATTTTGGCTCTGCGGAACATGGCTTTAGGCACCACTTATATGCAAAATTCTTGCAGAAAGGGAACAGCAGACAGGTAATTTAAATCATGATCACATTGAAGTGAGGAAGGAAGCATAGCTTCAGAGCAATTGCCTCCTAAGTACTAGGATTCAACTTACATTTTTCTTTAGAATACTCTCCTGTACTCACCTGTTCCTACCAACACTCACCAGCTCACTAAGCCCAGCCACATCTTGTAGCTCTGCTCAAAACTACTGTTGAATTTAAGTCACAAAATCCCTTTCTAATTCTTCTGAGAATCACTGAAAGTGCAACAGAGACCTTAATGTTTCCAAAAGAAGGTAAAGCGTTTTACTGTGGAGCTGGGAAAGGTACCATTAAGCAGTACAAAATATGAATGTAGTAGAAATGTGGTGACCTGCTAAACTGCAAGGGTGTCACAGAATCACAGAAAAGTTCAAGTTGTAGGGCACCTCTGGGGGTCTCCAGTGCAACCTACTGCTCAAAGCAAAGCAGGCTTCAAAGTTAAATCAGGTTGCCCTGGCCTATCAAACCTCCATGAGAGATAACCACAAAGATTAAGGATAAGCAGGTATTTCTAGGAGCCAGTTTTCCTCTGTTGTCTCTGTCAAATCAGAAATAACCATCTCTGAATTCCACAAAGCAGCCTCACATATGAGAGAAAAATCAGACTTCATTGCTAGTGGGGCAAATGCATTCATTCTGAGCAGATGCTGCTTCATATGGATGAAGCAATAGCCCCGATCTGGTCAATGGTATATGTCCCTTGGATGAAAACCAGTGTGGCTGGTAACAACAGAGAATGGAGGCTATTATAGCACTGCCTGCTATGAACTCAGAGTCATGCACCAGTTCAAGAGAACTGAAAATTGCATTCTATTGACATTTCTGTTTGGAAGAAGAAAGTTAAGTGCTTCTGACCCCAATAGTTCGGTTCTGTAGAAACTGGTTCTCTCACAGATAATGGATTCATTTCTGTTGCATAAAGCAATGTCCTCATAACTAAGGATTTCAGAGGAAGCTTCAGCCTCAGGACCATCAAAATCCCAGTACTGTTAATAGGCTACTTAAACCACAACTAAGACTGACCTCAGTATCTGAATGTGCTAGTGAACAGTACAGACACACACTGAACCAACATTTCAGCCCCACACCAGACTCCCACAAGCAACAAAACAGCATAGGCTGCTGCTAACAGACCTGAAGGAGGGAAGGCTAGAGAAGGAAGGAGAAGAGTGGCTTCGGTAAACACCCAGCTCCCCATACTAAATAGAGACACTGTGCTACATGAAGGAAAACAAAGAGTGTAACTTTTGCAAAACAGCCACTATTTCCTTGGAAAAGATGTTAAAAATAGGTTGTATTGAACACAGTAACAGCTGTAAGAGAGCTCTGTTGCCTCCGGTTTTACCCAGACTTCCATTAAATGATGTTGTCATGTAATTATTGTACTGTTAAGTACCAGGCTACTGCTGTGCTTTGTCTAAAGGCCACTAATACAAATACTGGCAAATAGGCACTGGATCATTGTCAATGCTGAGGAAGGCAGAGAGAGAACTACAGTCTTAGACAAAATGGTACTAAACTTCTATTTACCATTGTTTTCATAAGCAGTAAAAGTCAGAAATTGAAGTACAGTGGCTTCTACCTCATGGTCAGAATACTTGGCAATCCACAGTATTGTTTTATGAATAAGGCTGAAGAACCAGGGCTCAAGGGTTGCTAAGAGGAACCTGAGCACTTCCTTGAATTTGCTTCACATCAAGTGATTGGCACTGTTTAACAGAGAAGTACAAATTACAAGCCGGTCTCAAACCACAGTGACATTTTTATACAGATTGGTCCCTTTGTCACCTGAATGAATTGTTCTAGTCTCAGTCTTTGTGGCTTAACCCAAGGAGTTCACACAGCCTTGCTGCAATATCTATCGAGGACAGCACAACTGAGCTGCCCAATTGCCTTAGCTTGTGATAGGAAATAATTCCCCACTTCCACCACCTGGGACCAGGTAATCTGGCTTCCACAGTAAACTCCGGGTTAGGAAAGAAGCTGACAGCTGTGCTCAGATACACAGCAGCTGAGCATGCAGGTTGTGTCAATCTCACAAGGAGTTCCGCTCATCACTGAAAGACCCTTATGAAAAACTGTGGTGAAGGAAGAATGCAAAGGGAGCCTGAGGGAAAAGAACAGATAAAGGAAGAGAGTTTAGAGACATGTGTCCCTTACAACCAGAGAGAGCACAGTCAGTCTGCCAGGGGCCCTGCTAAGAGAGCCACATCATTCCTAATTGATGTTGTTCACCAGGAAGCACATATCTCGGTGTCTGCCGTGTGTAGCTCATCCTGCAGGTACCACCACATCCATCTCACAGTCTGTGGTGGGGCAGACACCAGTGAACAGCCACAAGGGAAGACTCCTTCACCAAAGGGAAGAGACTAAACAAGCTGGATTTTCTTCCCAGGGCACCATGCTGTATTAGTACTCTAAAATGTTTTTGATCAGATAAAGCAGCACGACAAGGATCTGTGGCTCACTCATCAATGTCTCTGAAAGAAGACATCACAAATGAGTATGATTTAGGCTGTCAGAACTGTCAGATTCCTACATGTTTTATTTAATGCAGATTTATTAATCCACATTAACAGTGAAATGAAAACCTTTTGTTATAGTGAGAAAAAGGAAATGGATACTGGGAACCTTTCAAGCTCTTACAAAGGCTACTAAACATAAGACAACACTAAGAAAACACTTATTTTACAATTCCTAAGAAGAATTAATCTGTTTCTAATGTGAAACCCATTAAACTTTTATTATTTAAAATTCAATGTGAAAGAAATATCTGCCTAAGGCAAAATTTTATAAACAGAAACACTTAAAAAAATATTTGAACATGAATCCATGGCTCTCTTTGCAGAAGCATTTGCATAATAGACCCATCCTTTTCCCTGCACAGACCCGGAGGAAGCTGACTGTGGGCTGGGATGCTCCCCCAGGCAGTGGAACAGGAGAGCAAGAGTCCTCTGCTGATGTTCAGCGTCTGCCACCTCCCCTTCTTGGCTCCTATATTTCCATTTTACAGCTCTGCAAGAGGCTGACCAGCAGCAGAGCACAAAACGGCTGCCTGTATCCCACTTTTCCTTCAGAAACATCACAAATACACATCAACCCTTTGGAGCAGCAAAGCTGTGATGCTGGGCTTTTCAGCACCCGTGGTTTGCAGACCTCCTGGGCACACATTGCTGCATCCTGCTCCCACACTGTCTGCGTCAAAACTGCACCAGTCTGACTGTCTGCGAGGTGCAATTTGTCCTTATCAAACTTCATTATCAAAGCATCACTCTTGACTTAGATTTAAGGCTTGGACTATTTTAAGTTGGGCAAAGTGACCCTGGTAAGTTACACAGTGTGAAAGAAAAGCACAAATTGCTTTGTTAGGCTCACAAATGCTGACAAACACTAAATTTCGCTCAAGTCTACCATGGTCCCCAAGACTCATTGAAATCTTCCCAAATACATCACCACCTTCAATCACACCCAAGCAGCGAGACACTCGAGCTTTTTCATAACTCCCATTGACTGTCAGAGGCTTCTCTTACACCGAATTAGTTCCTTGTGTTGTTGGAGCTACAGAACAAGCCTCTCATAGCAGCCAAACGTTGTGAGAATCTGATCCTCCTCACCCCTCCTCACAAACACACACTTTCAATTTGCTGAACTGCAACAGCTAATATGCTGGAAAATCATAGTTCTGCATGTAACAAGGGTAGCCTTGCCATTCCATATTTCAATTGAAAGGAAATTCTACTGGAAGCCAGGGTGTCTCCTGTCCTGTGCTTTAGGAATCGTTTCTGTTTATGCACAGACATCATTGTCATGCAAAGTGGAAAGAAGAGGGAATCAAGCCCAGAAAACTGCCACTCAGATTGTTATTTGACTTGAGACTTGGCAAATGCCAAGTACTCTTTTTGAAGCAACCAAGACCTTTTAACTGTTCAGAAGACATGGAATGTGGAAAGCCTACTGTGTGAGCTGTAGAAGCTTTAATTCCACTTTGCCCTTTTTTCCTGATCTCAGTGCAGTCTATGAACCTATTTTACTGAACAAGCAAACAAAGGGAAATATCATAAGGTTGTCCAAAGTCAAGCTGAGAATCCTGTAGCAAAGATAGGAATAAAAGCCCAACGATGGATGAGCCTCCTGTCTTAACCTTATAATTGAAAGTCAAAGGCATGATGTTCTTCTGAACCTCAGTCCTATGAACTCCAACCCATTATATTTTTTGCAATCAGCCTTTGTAGCTTGAAAGAAAATTGACATTTTGAGTCCTTTTTTTCCAATAAGGTACAGACAATAAAACACATTGCAAGTCTAAATTTATTAACCTTCGAAACAGTACACAAATCAAAATAATTCAGTTACAAGAACCGGCTTTATTTCTGTCTTCAGCAGTGGCGAGATGTAGCTATATTGTAAAATACATTCTTTAATTTGTTTGTGGAGTTTGGTCGTGATCTATCACTCCCCATTTCAGTGCCATTTGGATACTACCATGTTTTTGTAATATTAGTAACATAATCTTCATTAGGATGCAAATCTATACCATCTGACAAGCTCCTGTTCTTTTCCATGAGCTCCTTTGTTGTTGCAGCCTCATGAATTTCATTATGAGGCCAGACTACTATCAAACAGTGGGAAGGGGGGTGGTGGGGAAGAGAGAGAATGACGTGGAAATTGTAATCTCGTTTTAATAATGAACCCAGTTTCATACTCCAGTTCGTTCTTGCACCAGATGCTGCTGAGAGAAAAGGGAGCAGGAGGGAGGAAATTCTTACACAACTGCTTCTGCACAGTAACCTTCCCAGGAGATGCCACTGGAGGGGTGGACGAGAGGGAGGTGTTCCCCAGTCCTGTGTCTCGTTTACATTTCAGATAACAGCCAAAATTCCATCCATATGTTTTTGTGATTCTTTTTGCAATTCATAGCTTTACAGATGTAAAAGAAAACAAAACAAAACAAAATTCCTGCCATTCAAACACTGGTGGCCATTTCTTCTCCAGTTAAACTGGTATCAAACAATCAGTATACAATCAAAATAATTTTAAAAAACTGTAATTATTCCTGGAGCAGCCTGTGGCTGTAAAAATAAGTCCAAACTGACAGGACAGCAAAAAGCTTATGGAAGTGCAAACGTTCCTTCCTGTTTGAAAACACCAGGGCCCCATCTCCTGGGCAGGGCATCAATTTCTGAATTTGTTGCTGCAGAGCAGCTGCTGGAGCAGCCAAAGTTACACCACCCCAGTTCCTCTTGGTGCCCTGTCATTCCCAGCCCCACCTTGGTGCCCTTCCTTCTCTCACCCAACATCTGTGTACTTTTACACTACAAGGAATTTAGGGGAAAGCTACAAGAGGAATAGTGATATTAAGCTGGAAAAGTCCATCACACCTCCCAGAGTTCCCTGTTACCCTTCCTGGATGTCTGCAGACACAGGAGGACATTCCTGCCACGGCTCAAGCCCAGGACACCCACCAGTGCTTAGCAGCCAGCTCTGGCACTGGTGCAGCTCCCCGTGAAGGCCTGGGAGACACTACAGCAGGGTAACCACGCTGCTGTTAGCACACCAGGGTAACCAGGCTGCTGTTAGCACACCAGGGTAACCAGGCTGCTGTTAGCACACCAGAAGAGCATCTAAAATTTTCTTAGTAGCACTCCTCTCAAGTCTTACAGAACCAAGCAATTTCTGAAAACAAATATGATTCTTTTGAAAATAAATGGGACTCACTAAAGTTGCTCCAAGATCCCATATTGAAGAGATGTCCATCCCTGCTGTAAAAGTCTCTATATTACCTGAATTATTGCTTGGTTGTTATTAACACCAAAGCAATCTGGTTTTTTTCTTTTAAATCTACAGTGTTCCCTACAAAGGGCCACATATAGAACATATTTTTGAGGTTTAGTCAATTATAGAAAATCTGATCACCATTAAGTATAGGATTATCTTCTCCTTTCCTACTAAGTAGGATTACACATCAGTTAATTTAATCACATGAACACTAACTGCTGCTGTTTAGTAAAAAATTTCTTAGAGGTCTCCCCTTCTCAAAGCACAGATTTTAGTACTAGGACAAGCCTTAATTTCAAAAAAAAATTAAGAAAAACCCCTATGAATTGTGTAATTATTCTAAGCTATTTATCACTCACAAAATTCACAGAAAAATTTAGTAAACTTAACAAGAATGACCAATTTTAAAAGATATTTTGTATTATTTTTCAAAAGTGTGAACTGCTGTGCTGCATTATATGACCTAACAGCATTAGATTTCTTTGTCTTTTTTTGCTATTTAAAACATATATTCGTATACTAATATAAAAAGGTTTATATTTTAAAATGTAATCTAGCAATCATAGCTACACATTAATTAAAGCACTTCCAGTTTTCCTATTTTCCTAGTGGGAGCTGTCAAAAATCAGAACTTTCGTCATACTGAAGTCACACCAACATGCTCAGAGTTCCCTTTGTTCTCCTCCTCATTAAGGAAAAACCTGTCATTAAGAGAATCTATTTAAAGCAAGCAAGGAAATGTGTTTGGACTTTGATTATGGCAATTAAAAAAACCCTGCTATTCAAAGATGGTGCTTTTTTATTATTTAAATAACATTTCACATTCTTCTAAGACATTTTACTAAGAAGACTGTTAAATTAGGTGATAAAAGGTTACTTTTGTCTTTGAAGCTGAAATATGTAACTGTTATTTCTTATCGGTCTGGAATTAGAAAAGCTTCAATATCATATATTTTAAAGGACTCATTATCAAAATTCACCAGACTTCATAAAACAAACAAATGCTTCACTTCCTGCCCCTGTTTAATCCCAGCTAGACAATTTCTTCTGCTTTTTGAAAAGGAAAATTTCTTTCAACATTTGACGGAGCAATATTTTTTTATTTTCAAATTGCACAGAGTGTGGCTGGGAAGCCATAACCACAACCTTTTTCAAAGCATGAGAAATGGGACAGTTATCAGGGATGTATTTTAAGAGGAAGGCTCAGACAGAATAGGGTAGGTAAAGAAAAACAATGTTCTTATCTTTTTTTTTTAAAGCCAGAACAAGACTAACACGCAACTGAAAGGGTCCAAGTAGGTCAGATCACACTGCAGAAGGAAGTACTATAACACAAAATCTTAATTCTCTTTACCTCCCACAGCTTTGAATGTTGGCAAATTATCCACACCATGCACACCCAAAAATTTCTACTGGCAATATAGAGAGAGCTGAAAAATCCTATGATGAATTACATTTTCATATACTTTCAAAGCTTTGACAACTAATCCATCCTGCTGAATCATTTCAGATCTCCGAGCAACCTTGCAAAGTACCATCAGTTTTTAGAAAACCCAATAATATTTCCATCACTGACCTTCAAATCTACATTTCCAACTTAAATCCAAATGATGTGGTCTAACGATGTCAGGATGCTGCTTATTAACTCCTGGACAGATAAGTAGGTGGCATTATTTATCACACAGTTTTTGATCAGAAATAAAAGCACAAAATCCATGCGCAACATATAACAAAAGACAACAAAGTAGCAGCATGAAGGATAAAGAATATACATGTACATCAAATACATGTTTAATTTTTCCAAATAAATATGGAAAGTTACACAAAAGAAATTTACATGAGCTGTTTCACTACTGCTGAACATCAGGTCCTGAATTTGTCACCCACGGTTTATATAAAAGAAAAAGGTTCTCTACTGTGAAATAATAAAAATGTTATAAAAACATATATTGGATTTCCTTCACTGCCCTACAGCCATCACTGAAACGCTTGTTGGTTTCCTGCCAGTGCCAAGGAAGTGATAGTCTCAAGAAGCAGCACGTCTGCATTTGACACTGCCCAAGTCCACCTGAATCTAGAGAACTGGCAGCAACATCCTTAACAGAAAATATTTACAGAGATCAGAGGTTCT
>NW_010333759.1:0-7106 GCF_000700745.2 Antrostomus carolinensis
ACCCAATCTATTCTATGATTCTATGATAACTTCTCAAAAATTATCAGCAATCTTGCAGACAATTAGTCCCAGTCAAACTTCGTCAGATTTAAAGACTCAGGTTTTGAATGAATACTTGAAAAATAATATCTACATGTGACTCTTCTCTGAAGAATGCAATTCTGAGGTTTTAATTAACATCTATTTTACCTGTCCTTGGAACTTCAAAATTTAAAACAATGGTTTATTTTCTTTTGGTATTTTGACTGTCTGGTTTGACACAGCCTATTTACATGGAATGGGTATAGACACTACTAAAGTATAAGATACTGTGAAATAGCGTCTTCTTTCAAAGCCTAGTCCAATTCTTAGCTGTCTTATTCATCAGGGGCATCAATCCTGGCCCAAAAAGAATGTTTTTGGAAAGTTAAATGTAATGGAAATATTTTAATTTCCACTGAAACTGACAACGTTTATCTCTTAAGGGAACAGTTTGAGCATAAAATAAGCAAATATCTTCTGATGGAGTTATTTCTGTTTGGTTTTTGAATTTTGATGAGAAACAGCACAGGAAGAAAAAAAAGGCATAGAAAAATCTGAATGTCTAGAAAGTGTCTGGATAACCCTAGCACTTTAAGTAAATATAAACAGTTTATTGGAAACAATTCAGGATATAGCTGAATGATTGCATGTATATTAGGGCCATATGATACGCTGGAATACTGTTACATGTTTTGCTTCCACAGTACTCTAAGCCTGTAATCACTTCATTGATTAATTTCTGAAGTAGAGCAGGTTCTTCTATTATATGTCATTATTAATCAAATTATAGAGGTAGACTTTTGGTATAATTTTCTTAATTTATTAGTTTGGAATTATGTTGGCGTGAAGATGCATTGGTATTTCAGTGTGATATTGGGATGACATCTTTTATTGTATTTGTGTTGGCTTTTCAGGGATAAATCTTTTTGCATCTCCTCTGAAATGTTCCATTTAATACTGTACCAACCTCTCTTGTTGGTGTAATGTTACACTTTGGTGCATATGAGAAGATCTCAATGACAAACTGAGTTTGTATAAGCTACATTTTAAGTGTGTAAAATGGAATTTCAAGTGAGTTTTTGCTGATGCCCTCGGTGGTTTTCTAGCTTGGGTGTGCATGAAAAGTGTTGAAATCCAAACTAAATACGTACCCACCAGTACATGAGAAGAATAATATATTCAAAAGACAAAGGTTTTTCCTGAATGTGTTGATCAGCTTTATATACCTTTCAATTATGCCTAGAATATCTGTTAAAGAATTTTCCTCTATTTATATATTTTTAATTTTGGGGCTAATGCAATATTTAGAATACAATTATGTTTTGGTTTGCTATGATCTTCTTGCCAGTTTCTTGTGTTTTGAAGTCTCTCACTGATTGTTTCTCATTTTTCATTACTGATAGCCCCTTCAGACAGGCAGGCTCCAAGCTAATTAGCAAAGCTTTGTTCATGAATGCTTGTTTCCTCCAAAAACTCTGCAGGAAGGAAACTCATGAACAATAGCACACAATCTGCAGTTTCAGAGGCTATAATGTTAATGGTAATGTGCTGCAACGTTTAAACTAAAATCCACCACTTTAGAAATTATTAATTCATTCTCAGTGATGGGGAAGTTTATAGTCCAAAGGATATCCGAATAGGATGATACACTGCTGCAGCTTTATAAGAATCCAAAGTGTCAGTGTCTAAACCACCTTTTGAAATTCCTCTGATTTTTTGTGGTTAGGCTCTCAAACAGGGCTATTTTTTAGTCATAATTTGGCAAGCTCCAAGCCTTTTTTGTTTTCTTTTGTTCTGCATTGTTCATCTTTTAATTCTGAGTGTGCCGAATTGCTGCATAAACGAATTGTGCCTCATAGTGGTGAAAGGCTATACTCTGTCTTCTGTCAAGGTTGGAAGTGGCAGAGCCAAGATCCCTGCCACTGAGCGAGATGAAGGATAGATCTAAGTATGGCAAGGAGAGGAGCTGGGCTTTCTGAGATGGTAGAGCAACAAAATCTAGTTTCTCTGGGATATCAGAAACTCTGTGCCATAAAGAGCTACTGGTCATCACTGGGTGCTTCTGATTAAGGGCACTAATTTGGAAGCAGGGATAGGCATTTGTGTCCCTTTACCTGCTGTTATTGTTCATGGCATCATCTCTTTGCTATTGGAGGCATCCTAGTCCTAGTTCTGTTAGATCACCTCTGCTTAGGAGGACCTTACTTCTTTAGCAGTAGTTTTCAATGCTATGGTTGCTTATTGCATATGATCCAGAGTTTGTGCTGCTGCATTAGGATATAATCTTTTTCTGGATAATTAAGTTTTTCATATTAAACGATCAATGAACTGGTTTAATTACTATTGTCCATCTGCAGAGGGAAGCGTTGACAGCACCACTGAAGGTGTGCAATATCCTTCTGGCAGATATTCATTGTGTAGTAGATTCTATGATCTTCTCATAAGTCAGGACAAGTCCCTTGCGTCTGCTCATGCTATCGCCACGTAAGGGAATGAATGAAATGTAACGTGAATCAAGTCAAAGTAATTCTGTACATAAGTCATCCTTCATGACTAGATAAAGATTTCTCTGTGTGTGTGTGTGTGTGTGTAAATTAAATCTTCCCTGGAGTTACCCAGGTGAGGGTTTTGGAAGGGGATCTAGCATATTACCTCCTATACAGTAGATGAAGAGTAAGTGTTCCTGCTGCTTCAAAGCAAGACAAACAGAATATTGATTAAGAGCTGGCTTCTGAAAAGATGTATGTTAATCCTTTTGAAGTGAATGTTTATTCAAGGAAGTTTCTGCAGAGATTGCCCATAAATTTGATGTTGCTTTAAGCGATGGGTAGAATACATATTTCCTTGAAAGGAAGTGTAGCATATTGGTTCCATTAAAATATGATTGTATATTTTGTTAGCTTGTCATGTTATAGCTTAAATTTCTCATGACTAGGCAATGCAATGTGCTTTACACTTGGAAATACTTCTTAACATAGATTAAAATTTGGGCGTGTGAGGGTTTTGATTAAAATCAACGTACAGAATGACAGTTACGAAAATGCAGATAAAAGCTAGTACAAAGAATTAATAAGTGACACTGATAATAGAATGTCCATCGCTTAATATTTTATGTAGATTCATAAAACATCTTTCAAATTTTAAATCAACAGCTGGTGAAAAATTCAGTAGTAATGAGCTCATTTGTATGTAAATGACTGTCATTCTATTCTAGGCTACCCATGCTTTATGGTATCCTGCTAGATATCACTAAGAATGGTCATGAAAAGAGTCCTTTTTGGGAAACCTTTCAAAAAAATCAATTTAAATGCAGAGTCTTTGCCTGGCTTCTAATTTTTCAAAAATCATTCATAAGGTTCTATCATAAGTTCTGTATACTTGTATTTATAATAAGAAATCAGTGCATTATCAGGAGCTGAATATCATACCAATTAGGAGCTCTAGAGTGATTCTGACAATAACAGAAGGAAATCTCTGCATGTTCCAACTCACTTGGAAGAACTGGTCAAAGGTGGTACACCTGTGTACCCAGAGACAAAGTAAATGTGCAAAAAAGAATCCACATTGTATGGGTGCTTTTATACTACTTAGACACTTTAGTCTAAGACACTAAAGTGTCTAAGTAGTATAATACTTAGTGTCTAAGTAGTATAATACTTCAGTATTCACTAAAGTTCAATATTTTTACAAGGAAACATTGCCATACTGAATTTTCTGTAGTATGTATGGTGCAGAAACATGCCGTGTGCCTTGTGTACAATGAACAGCTTGAGTTTTGAATATGATATTCTCCAAGAACATCCGTGAGTAAGCCAAAGACCAAGATAGTTTATGCTCAGGCGTTCTTAGTAACCAAATACGAGGAACTGAAATCTAGCTTTCTTAAATAGAGAGAGGATGTTCATTTAGTTATCTTCCTCATGTAGAGTATTCTTGACATTGCAGTACCTCATGGAGGCTTGAATGTTGCAAGAACAGGCCCCAAAGTTGTAAACTTTTAAAAAGATTTTCTGTCTACCCTACACTGCATCAGTTCATTTTTATTACAGATACTACTGCAGCTCTCCTGAAAAGTGGAATGTCTTGTATTTGGGAAACACGCCAGCAGTTTTTGCCATCATTGAGAATGGTGGGTTCTGGTGTGCTCGTATTTGGACAACAGTTGTACTTACAGAAATAGACTAGTGGAATTCAAAATACAAAACGGACAACCAAAACCCCAGAAATCTTCCAGAATGTAGAAATTAATCAAATGCTGAGTGTGAATGTTAAATCTTTATAGTAAATAGAAAATAATACTATTAGATTTTTTCACTTTCAAAGTATGGTCATAAAATGGACCATTTTTAACTTGTCATGAAGATCCAATAGATCTACAGCTTAAGCTTTATAGGATAAAAAAATATTCTAAGGAAACGAAAGAACTGGGGGTTTGTTTGATAATGTACTGCTGTATACAGCATAATAGTCTTTCAACATTAATCCTTACTGGAAACATAAATTTTCAAATGTTTGGAGAATTTTGACCTTAATAAAGCTCCAGTTGAGTTAAACCCTAAATGAAAGGATCAGCTTTTTGTCAGGAACATAAATTTACCCTTACTCACTAAATTAGTTTGCTATTTCTTGCTTTTAATAATACATGTTTAAGTGTTGTTGAATTAGGAACTAAGAGCACATATATTGGAGATTAGAAGTGGGCATTAACATGAAAACCAGAAAGAAATGTTTTGATTGAAAGCTCAGGAAGAAATGCCAAGGATAAATATAAATACTGTTGATTGCAGTTGATGTGGGCAAGTGGTAATCAGTTGTTAATCTAAACAAACAAGACTCCAGCAGATATTTCAACTCTTCACCTTTCCACTTGTCTTTGAGTTGCCTTTCCCAATCCCATTTACAAACAAATTTTCTACTTGTAATGTTCCTAGTACATTTCTTACACTGTGGGATAGTTAATGAAAAAATATCTTTTTTAAAAAAGAAAAAAGTATATGGATGAAGAGAATTATTATGACTTGAGGGGAGAGATGTCCTCTTTGTCAACTTTAGAGAAAACTAGGGTACTGTATTTTTTTTTCTGAAAGTTAAATACAGTATTCTGTAGATTATATTATACGGTATTCTTATAATATTACTATATTGTATTTATAATACATGTGGGAATTCCGTACGAATTGTGATGGTCTAGGATGGCAGGGTGGAAGAGGATGCACTTTGTTTCAGTTTCATTATCTATCTTGCCGAAGAAAGATTTTGCTGAGATAGCATTTTGCATTCATTAATGCAGTGTGAATTATTTGGGTAAAACCAGTGCAGTCCTAAAGTTCAGGCTGATGAAGGTGACGTAGACTGACTGAAGTGGACTGGGGAATTCAAGGATCATGTCATGAATTAAGATGAAGCCTGTATGCCCTGAATAAAGTGGTGGGACTGTCCATTTTTTCTTAGATTGTGCATTTACACAGAGCAATTTTGAGCTGTTTTGGTTAATGTGTCAGCCTCCTTGTTAGGTGAACTGGGTATTAAGCATTAAGGGTGTTTTAAAATACATTTGTATTTTTTCAGTACTCCCTTAAATGTAGGTGTTTGCACATTCAGTTCAAGAATTATATTAATCCATCTTGGGAGAAGAAATAATACCACGTGAGCTGAATCTCTGGTTAGAATTAACTACCTTACTATGAATTTTGAGTATTTAAGATAAAAGTTGCTTACAATTAAATTATTAGCTGTGAAGAAAGATGAGCTATGAATACAAGCTTTGCAGCTCATGGATTGATTGCTTAGGGATAAAGGCAAAAATTGAAAAAAAAAAAAATAAACGCATAGTTATTGAGGAGAGTGCATGGAGCGTTTTGTGGTTTTCTGGCTTGTTGTAGTATGTCCCGAAAGATATACAGCTGGAAATTCAAGTGAAGCTGAGGTGATATGGCTACAAGCAATTATGAGAAGTTTCAAAGCTGACTGCAAAAGGCCACACCTTACCCTGGTCACACAGGGTAAAAAAGCAAAAAGAAACACCTGATAGAATATCAGACTATCATAAAGAATTAACAACATACCCTATTAAATAAAGCATACGATACTACACAGAAAATTCTCTAAAGGCTCCTTTGTCAAGGCTAGTTTATAGTCCATATAGTTTGTTAAAAGGCTTTTAGAGTCATCATGGTCGATTGGATCAGTGTGGCTATTGTAAATGTGCAGTACGTCAACATTAAAGTTCTTATGAAATTTTAATGCCAAAAAATTAAAAGCACAAGTGCTCTAATCAGTTAATAAAACAAAATATTTGAGTCTCTGACCCTGTGCTGCCAAGTGGGGATCAATGAATGCAGCATTTTTCTCTTTCTCTCCAGTAGGTCTGTGTATTCTGAACTACTCCTCTGCACATGTGTACATTCAGAGTTTTCTGTAAAAGTTGCACATTAAGTACAGGCCTGGAGTCACCAGCATAATATCTCAGAGCTTGGCACCATGTTTACAAGCTCAAAGTCTTTTAAAGTAGAAAATAACAGTATAAATCAAAAGTGAAGGTGGTGGAATATGTGCTACTACTTAAAATACATCGTCTTTGAACAATTCAGATATGATGCAAAAGGCTTAAAGAAGATGCATATGTTTACCTAGTGCACAGATAGATTACAAAGCAAATGTCAAAACTCCCTCAGGACTATAACAGAAAAAAATGTTATGCCTTCTTTTAAGGGGCAACAGATTTAAAATGTAAACAGTTCATAAACTTAATTGCTTGCATGCAGAATACACTCAGATAAAACGCAAAGTTAATTTAGAAATATAATTAGGTATCTTCAAAATGGAATGAGGCATATGGTCATAGGTGGAAAAAAAAAGGAAACTGGCATAGAAAAGTCTGCTTCCCAGCAATAATTTTTCTGTGGTTAGGAGGAATTATTAGAAAACTTTTAAATATGAAATAATATGAAAAAAATGAAGACTACTATGATTTATATCAACTTGAAGTAATAGTGGCATGTAACCTTGTTAGCTTTAGAGAAGTAAATGACTGTATTGCTAAAAGTCATCTGCAGTTGAGGTTTTTCATGATGTAACTAAAAAAT
>NW_010333759.1:7131-19904 GCF_000700745.2 Antrostomus carolinensis
AGGAATGAAGTTTGCAGATTACAAATAATAACACTTTGTTCCAGGGGAAACAAAAATCTAGAACAAAACCAAAACCAACCCTTCTTGAATAACATTTTTTGGGGAAAAAACCCCCCAAACACAAAGGCAGAATGTATCTGATTTTCTCTTTTTTCTTACCAGTTGCTGCAAGAAGAATCCAACACTTGTTAGTATTACTCAGATTGAGTGCATCAGTCAACAAAAGTTGTCGTCATTGTAAACAATGACCTAAAATCCCCTTTACTTCTGTCATAGCAGGACTGGGCATTGTACTTAAGGGAAACATGTTGTGGTTTCTATTTCACAATGAGCTGTTGAAACAGTTACCGTCCCTGGGATGAACCTCATATTTGAGGTTTACCCATATTTGTTAACAGGTTTGGGGGTTTTTTGTTGGTGTGTTTTGTTTGTTGTTTTTTTTTTTAATAAACATAGGGATTGCTAAAATCCTCTAGAGTGATTCTTTGCAAACTATGGACTAGTGAGCTTTATTATTTCTATCTCAATCTTAAAGTATCTTTCTTAATTATCTTTAATGAGGAATTTCTCAATCTATCTCTTTTTAAGTTTTTCTGTATTAGTTCACATAAAAATGATTCTTTCCTAATGTTGAAAATCTTATTCTGACTGAATGAGACAATGTTTTTCTCATTTCATCCTGAATTAAGTGCATCTTTTAATTTAAGAAATGTTCCTCAGTTCCGTCCAAATTCCTGAACTACCCAGGAAAATTTTACTTGCAGCACAGCATTATCACAAAAATAAAACAATAAATGTACTCTAAACCCATAAAACTAAATAAAAATCTTAAAACATTGCAGGACAAGGTGGAACCATTTATTTTGGTGAGTTTTCTTAAGGCTCCCCATGGAGTAGAGAACTTTGTGAATTGCTGTATCACCATATGGAAACTCACCTGAGCTGTTAGAACATGTCTTGAAGTCTCACACTGGTTTTCATAGTCAGTGATATCTGAACTGCAAAATAACAGAAGGGCTCAGATAAAAGCTTGGGAGTATTCACCTGAGAGCCTGTGTTTGTAACTAGGGAGACAACTAAACCCCGCCTGGGTCCTCTCAGCTTCAGGAGACTTGGAGCTGAACTGCTGAGTATTCTGCATCAGACTGGCTTCTCTACAGTATTGTCCTGACCCAGATTGTCATAGTCATTTTCTGGTTTTATGCTAAGCTAAATAGGTGAAAGTTTTTAGAACTCTCTTCCCTGTATAGATACTTATACTTAATTTTGCATTGCTTCTGTATGTTCAGACTATTGTTGCTGGTTTACAAATATAAAGAAATACAGGACACAAAACCAGCTTCCCAATGTATGCTTCATGTATTCTGCCTTTCTCTTTCCCAAGGCAGTGAACCATAGGTGTAGCTAGTGACTTAAACAGCAAAAGTTGAAAGAAAAAATTGAAAATTGAAACTTTAAATGTCACTTTCAAACAGTTAAGTATTTTGAGGATATTAATACATATAATATTCAACATTTTCCAGACTTGGAAAACTTTTTAGGAAGAGATGTTCTGTAATGTAAATTACTCAATGTTTTAATATTAGGAGCGTATGGTTGTTTGTTTTACAAGCTGTAGAGTTTGATTGTTTGCCATTTATACCAATAGGAATTGCATGATAATTCAAAAGTCAGTGAAGTTTTAAACCAAGTCTTTTATCCAAACAACAGCCTACAAGGTTTACAGTTCTTGAATTGAAGAACATTGTTAAAAATCTATTTGGATGAAACATCATACAGTGGAAAACAGAAGAGTTTCTGAAGTATTTTCTGCCCAGCAGTTTGTGTATGTGTGGGGTGGAAGAGACCAGGAGAAGCTCATCTTCACTTTATTTCAAAACCCTTCAAAGTGCTTCTTTCAAGTAATCATTGTTCAAGCCTCTCCTTTTCTCAAGCAATTGCCATACTTCAGTGATAACCAGGTTGTAAGAAATCCATATCACAATTTTTTGAGAGACCCATCAAGGCTTATATATTCTGTGTATGTATCTGGGTTTTTTTATTTAATTAGTTTAACCAAGATTTATTATTCAGGTGAAAAAGGATTTTTCAGAAAAACTTCTATACTTTTCCTTCCCAGATATGGTTGTTTAATGAAATGATTTTCAACATGTAGTTTAAAACAGGTTTCAACATTTAGTTTAAAACCTCAGTTTGCAAGTTGGGTTTTTTTGTGTGTTCTGGTTTTGGTTGTTTTTTCAGTAGAAATCAGTTCAGTCCCCAAAGTTTTCTGAGTTTCTGCCCTCAGCACGGATTGTGATGAAAACTTAATTTGATCCATGAAAACCATGGTGGTGGTCAAACAGAACAGACTCCATTGAGGTTTTTGTAGCTCATAATTTGACTGGACAAAGCCCTGAGCAATAATCTCAATGATGCTGCTCTAAGCAGGGATTTGAACTAGAAGTCCTCCTAAAGTAATCTCCAAACAAAATTATTCTGTGATCCAATGATACCGATACTCTGTTCTGATTAGGAAGTCGACTCTTTCCTCAAAAAGTGCACCAGTGCATAAACTTGGGTAGCAAAGTTATTTTGTGTCCCTGGATATTCAGGCTAAGATTTTTGCACCAAAGCTTTCAGTCATTTAATGCTGTTGATACACTGTTACAATAGATGCTGAGTTTACTCTTGGTTCCCTTACAATTATAATTTTGCAGCCTGTGGCACTTTGGTTCAATACTTGAGATACCCAGATTCCCAGGCATGGATGCACCAGTGTTGAGGTTATACTCAAACTTGGTTTTATAGTCACAAAAGTCCTCAAATTTTGAAAGGTCCAGCAGAAAGAATGATCAATTTTTGAGGAAGTTTAACTTTCCACTAATCTGTTAGCATCTATTTTGGGGGCAAGAAATACCATTAGCAGTTAAAAGAAAGAAAACTCCTGCTCATTGAAGGTCTCTCTCCAAGCTGAGGCAGAGTTTTAGTGGGTTTAATTTTTTTTTTCTTTTTAATTTTGTGCATCTTTCCAAAATGGCGCATTTCCTGGTGCAGTAAGGTAACCCCCTATATGTGGAAATCCTCATTGCATTCGTTCACTGCGACATGACACAAATATTGAAAAACTCAGTCACGTTCTAAGACCAACTAGTCATTCATGTGCTCTTCATAATGTTTAAGCTTAACAAAAAG
Organism: Antrostomus carolinensis; assembly: GCF_000700745.2. Lineage (NCBI taxonomy): Eukaryota > Metazoa > Chordata > Aves > Caprimulgiformes > Caprimulgidae > Antrostomus > Antrostomus carolinensis. The sequence continues at coordinate 10,306 of NW_010333759.1, forward strand.
ATGGCTGGTATTACTTCATTTTCAGTTGTCTATATTTTGAAAATAACTTTTAAAAGGTTTAATAAGATCACTGAAAGACGACTAATAAATAACTGTTCAGTAATGTGGCATCCTTGGATGTTTTGGGAAGCAAATATTTGTATTTGCAAGAAATAATAATCTAACTATGATTCTCAACAGGGTGTCATAAGATTTTCTGCCACAACAGTTTGGGAGTACATCGTTTCAGGCTATTTATTCAAGGAGTGAGAATAGATGAAATTCTCCAATGGGATTTGAAAAGTTGCATAATGATACCATAAGACATTAACTTAGCAGTTGGAAATAACAGTTATGAACCACTGGAAGTTGAGTTCTCATGGGTTTAATATTTTCTATAGCCTCATAAATCCAATAGATACATAGTTCCATTTGTTTTTGGAAGCTATCAACTATTCTGCCCTGCAATAAATCAGTTCCTCGTGGTAAACAAATTTGCACATAAGAGATACTATACTTAGAGAATCCTCTATGGGTAAATGATCAAATATTAAGTCTTTCTGTGAAATTTTGTATAAAAAGAAGCACTTTAGAAGGTGTACAAATGCCTATGTTGATAATAATTGTGTGTGTTAATTGTATAGGTCCTGGGGATTTCAGATCTTCATACAGGTGTTTTCTGTGTTGCAAAACTTTAGTCACTTATAATGGAGTTTGGTCCTGTAAAGAACTGGGTAGATGCTTACCTTTCTGCCTGTGGGCAATGCTCAATGGAAACTTGTTGGGGTCTATGTGGAGATGTGGGACTTTGTGAGCTGAACAAAACCACTGTTCTGGATGGTTCAGACAAGGATATTTCTTGCATTTTCAAGATCTATTTTGTAGGAAATTATCTTAATTTCTCTTCTCTGGGTTTGCTTTGGTGGAATTGCATTATAAGAAGTAAAAAGCAGACATAGGATTATAATAACCTCCATTGCATGTTACATAAAAATTTCAGTTTCTCTCTGTTTGGTTTAAGATGTAGGCAGATTTTCCCCAAGGAGATGCTGAAGGAACAGCTTGCAGAACTATGTGTTGGAAAGCTCCTCTGGTGAAGGAAAGACTTCTGTAGAGATGATAGCTGGTGAGAAATAAGAAATTGAGTAAGGATCAAGAAGTAATAAAGGACAGACACTTGGGAGCAAAAACAGAGAATGGGAGAGTAAAGGCATGAGAACTTGAGAGGGGAAGGAGTGTGAGATTCAGCAAAGATCATAAGGGGACAGGTGTAATACTTCTGGATTTAGCAAAAAAACCCCCAAAAAACAAACCACAAATAAACCCCAAAACTTATAAGAACTTTCCTATGACTGGAAAGATTTTTTTTTTTTTTTAAATATAGTTTTCCAATGCAGCTTTGTTACTGAGTCTCACCTCAAAAGTAACTGCCTTTCCACTGCCTTTCCACTGCCTTTTGCGTTGCCTGTGAAATGATTTTGACATGCATGAAGTTAGTAATTATTTAAAAGAGCTTGGACTTTGTGTGTCAGTATACTCCAAGTGTAATATGTGTTCATTAAAACATGGTGAATTTGAGATATTAATGTGGAGAAGGTTCTATAGTTTGGAAAAAAAAAAAAAAAAAAACAGATACAAAACAGAACCTTTTTTTTTTTTGCCTTCAGTAGCTTCCAAAACATTCCGTAGCCCAAGTGATGACTGTGATGCCTGCAATGTCTGTGGGGGTAGTGAACAGCTATAGGTTTCCTGATAACCTCCTACACCTGAGGTGAATGCAGGTAGTCTGAGGCTTATAAACTCTGTCAAGGCTTCTCTTCAGACGAGCCAAGAGGTTGCTTGGAAACATTTTCTGTATATAGAAAATAAGATGCTTGTCACATTTTTAAATGTTTAGCAGACGTTTAGAGGGGAGAAATGATCATAAAGAATATATGCGTATGATTGTGTGTGACTGTTTCCTTCATCCAGGTGACTACATTCAAGGCGTTCCTTATATTTTACACCTAATGAAATGGAACATTTCATATCAAATGTAAATACTTTTTCCCTTGTCTTGTGTGAAGAAAAACTGAAACTTCAGATTTGGGTTGTTCCAAACTAAATATTGTGTCATTTGTAGCAATTGTGGATGCAGCTTTGGTTAATTGCAAGTTTTATAATGAAACCTAAGGGCGTTGCCAGGTAGCAAGTTAGACCAGCCCTGATACAATTGGATTTTGTCTTTTGCCTACAGTTCATCTTTTTTCCCCCATACTATGTGCTCATTACCTGGACTTACACAATTTAGAAGTCTTTCAGCTGATGAATTTCACTCACACCAGAATACAAATGGAAATGCTAACAAGGAAAAAACTAATTAAAAAAATGCATTTTTAGGACCTTCATCTGGTAAACTGAAACTGAGCATAGTGTATAGTCATGGCTCATAAAGACGAAGTCTGACTAGAGAGTTGTTTATCTTCAGCAAATACAGCAGGCATACACAAAATCTAAAACAGCTACCCAAGCTTGAAGTGAGAAGAGACTCTTCTACAGCTTCAAAACACTGGGCACATTTTCAGATTCCTAAAAATCTTGAGCACAGCAGTAAATGGCCTTTTAAATGTACACAGAATTTTATCTTTAATATTTAAATAGCATTCAAGGTGTTGTCCTGATCTTCTGAATTCAAGTAACAGTGCTCCTATTCAACTCTTGTAAATTGGTATCTGACCATAATTGGTATTTAATCAGATTCTGTGATATGAAAAAATTATGCAGGTGCTGTTAGTTCCACTGTAAAGTGGCTTAATAACTTTTTTTTTAAATTATAGTGAGATATGTATCCTACCTAATAACACAGATCTTAATTGAGTGCAGGTCATCAAGGAACTTAAACTTTGTTTCTTAAGGTTATTTTCTGTCGAGAAATGTGGCAGAAAGGTTTCAGGGAGGGATAAACTTCAGGAGTGGCTGGCTTGTGCAGCGTCCAATAAAAGAAATGGCTACATGGAAGGATAAATATCTCCATGTGAGTGAACAGATAACCCATCTGTGTCACTTAACTGGATTAGATCTTACCAAAGGTTACTCAAATGAAGACAATTATCTCTGTTGTATATTCATAATATTTTTTTACGCATAATGTTTTTTAGTTCTGTTTCAAAACAAACATAGCATGTTTTGTAAAAGGTAATAGTTCAGCATTCCACTTTTTTTTAAGGAGTGAGGCTGTTTTGTAATTTTTAAGTTGCCTGAACTACTCACCTGTACAACAACTTACAACAATACTCTTGCTTTTTAAGATAATAGAATATTTAAAATATCATACCTAAGGGTTTTTTTCATTTCAACTCATATCTTTCATAATGCTTTATGTGAAACATGTTCCTTTCTGTCAGGCAAACCAAAACTAAACAGCTGCACTAACCTCAGTTGTGAATTTCACCCCATATTTTATGACATATATGTCCCATCATGAAAACAAATGGAGGGAAAAGAATTAAACACTGGCATCTAGACTGATTGCACAATACTTTTAACAGTGGTTTTGAAATGTGCAGCATCACATGTTGCCATAGCAGAAGTCGGGTATCTGATAAATCGCAACATTAATGTAGTATTGTTTTCTTCTTCGAGTAGAGAATTTTGCTTACATGAAACCCTTCAATGTGTTTCAGGTAGGACAGGTGACTCCTTAAGTGCTATGTTAGTGGCATGTCAAATCTTAGCTTGACTGAAATGTGTTTGACTTTGGCATTTGTTTAATCTAGACGCAGAAGAGGAAAAGCATTAATCCTATCTGATCAAAAATGTAAGGTTTTCAAATAAGCTTTATTTTAAATTTAATTCCTACTTTAATTATTGTGTTCAAATTTTATTACTTTTGGTTCTTATTCTTATAAACTAGTGTGTTCTGACTTGTTGTGGGCAGCATCCCTTCTTTTCTGAGATATAGTTCATGGTTAATTTGTGAAAGGCTTCCCATATGAATGTTACAGTGATACATCAATGATATTTTGCTCTTTTGGAACTTTAGGAAAGCCGTTCCATTGAAAGGACTTGGCACCTTGAAGTACCTAATACTTAATTAACATGGTAATATTTCACTGAAGCCTTAGCTACATATTAATGAATTAACAGAGCTATATCTGAGCTAGTTAGCTTTATGAAACAGAAGAGGTATAGAATCGTAACTACTAGCAATGCCATGAAAATATTTTTAATCATTAGTTGCTACAGAGCTTTTTGATGCCTAGTGAAATTCATAGCCATGGGCTCTTGAGCTGGTATTTGAACTTTTGTGTTATTGGCAGCTACAGCAGTGTGAACCCTGTGGATACCATCAAACTAAGTAGGCATCACCCTGGTCAGTCATCTAACTAGTAGCTACACATGAACTGTGTGCTAAACATCAGCATCAGATTTTCAGTTTGAGTAAATCATCTAGGTACTCATGGTCCCAGACTTTAGGTTGCAAAGTGCAATTACTAAATGGAAAAGCTTTGGAATAAATGGACATGGAGACCAGTTGTACTGTAAAGACTGTTAAGGGAATGATCTCTTTTCTTTTAAGTAGCTGTAGAAAATTCTACATGAGATCAATCCATATTTTACTTTTTTGCCTGTAAGAGCTCACATAGAACTACTGTGCACCTTAATACTTTGAAGATGCCATAGTTAAAAACTAAGGCACTTAACCCATGGTCCTAACCATTACAATTTATTTCTTGCATTTTCAAAAGCCTACATGGAAGAATTTAGGTCCAGCTGTTTTGTTTTGGGCAAATGTTTTTGGGTTTTTTTTGAGCTTGATAGGAAATAACAGGAAGGGATTTAGCTAATTTTTCAGAATTCGTCTGGATTAAAGAATCAAGTCTGTTAGCATTGTGTATGTACTTGATTATTACATATGTATTTATAAATAAAGGGAACAAATGGAAGGGGGGGGGCAAAAAAAATGGGCTATCAAAACATTTGGGATTTATAAAATAAATAAATCCATATTTAGTATGTTGTAGGAAAAGCAAGGAAATTTTTTTTAATTGAAATTCCATGAGAGGGAATTAATGCTTTCTATTGCTATTAAGATATTTTTTCATGAGGAATATTGTCTTTTACTGCTCTCTTATGTTAATTTCTATTTTTAAAAGGAGGGAATTAACATATGCATAGAGATGAGATAATGGTAGATTCCATTCCTGGAGTGAGTAAGCAGCTTATATGAGAGCAGCTGAGACTGGCATCTTCCTGTGTCTGCAACAGCAACTCTGTCTGATTTATTTCTGTGTGTTGCAGAACTGCACCATTGTTATTATTTTCCTGGCATTCTGCTGCTAAAACTTTCCACCTTATGCATAGGTGTATTTTGGGGGGAATGACTTGGGTTCACTGGGAATGACCTTTCTTCTGTTATTAATGCTGCAAATGATCCATTACCCTAATTCTGTAAATACAGAAAGCCAACATGAGTTCCTTGGCCATTTCATAGTCACCTCTAATACTACTAGTTTTCATGTAGCTATTTACATAGCACTATAGAGGACATGAATGCAGTTGTAAGGGTGACACTTGGAGAAGTGATATTCTACATGGGTTGCTCATATAATGAGAAATGACAGCTGACCACAGGGATGAGAAGAGAAGTCCTAAAACAGACCAAGAGGAAAAATGGGTAGAAAAGGGTACATCTCCAGATCACTGAGCAATCACTGAGGAAAGAAGCAAACTGCTGTGTTCCCCCTTCAGTCATTTAATGCTCTGACTATATATATATATATATGTGTATATATATATATTTACACATATATACACACACATATATTTACACACATGTACACACACACACACACATATATATATATATATATATTTCCAGACACAACCCTCTTGCCACCTCCTTTATTTTTAAGACTCTTTGGCAGGTGCTGAATTGCCTACATTGAAGGCATATGCTCAACAGGTTAAGATTACCAATTTGATTGCCATTTCTATGTCATAATGTAAATACAGTCAGAAGACATCTATACAGCTATGCTGGCAATTGAAGGGTTTTTATGTCTGCCCTGTTCTCCCTGTTTTGCTGGTAGCATTTGTACTCTAATTTGCCTTCTTCCTCCCTGGTGGATTTCATGGTTGGAAGTAACACCTGTGGCCACTCTGTGCTGACAGCTGCAAGACTCAGATGCCAAGCTCTTTAATGTTTTTTTGGGGTTTTTTTTTCTGTTGCTGTCATCTGGGTTCGAAGATAGCTTCCAGGCAGACATCTCGGCTATGTCTGTGTTCATTGCTTGTAGCTGGGCATCAAGGTGTCATTGGGCTGGTTAGCTTTTCACAATGTCATGTATAGTATATACATTAGTGGAAGGAATTTGCTTTCCAGTGTGTGCCTTTCTAGGGAGTAAGTTCTGGTTTACTGTTTAACATGCCTAAAACTCTCTTTAGATCATCATGTGGTCTAGATGGGGTTGATAGCTTCTTTTGTGCTCTGCACATGGTCAAGAACACTCTAGGTCTGTAGCAAATTAGGAGTGGTCATAGAAATGTCTTATCAGTGTATCTTGATTGCTGTTATAAGTGTTTGAAATCTAATTCAGTGTCTGGAAATGGAAAGTACCTGGAACAAAACATGGCTGGCTCAGCCACCACGTGACCAGAAAGGAGACAGCGAATCACAGTCTTGTGTCTTCCTTCTGCTGCTCCAAGAATTGCTGTAGGTTTCTGTTTGGTAGCATGTATGTGTGTTTGATGTAGCAGCTTCTGCATGAAACCTGGTGAGACACTTTTGGCTGAAGGAGTAGAGTGCCATAAGGTTAACTAGACTAAAGAACAACTTCCATTTACTCAGTTTCACCTTGCCTTACTTTGAAGATATACCACGTCTTGATTGCAGATTAGTTTCAAGAGAAAGGCATTTCCTTATTCAAGAAATTGTTTTGAACTTTCATTGATGGCTAAGCAAAGGATATCAAAGTAAACTATGAGTTTGCTCAGGGCCCTGGAAGACAACACAACTCTGTTGCATTTGTCTGAACAAGACATTTTTCTTAATTCCTTTGTAGCTTTGCTGCTTCTTTTAAAATTCTGGAGAAGTATTTTGAAAACACAGATAACATAGGCTGATTCCTTAATAATGCTGGATAAGAAGTTGTAGCCAGTAAAATCTTGACTTCATGACCTCATCACTGTCTAATGTGTTGGTATGTGGCACTGTTTTGTATAGCCTTGTGACTGTTGTGGACAGGAAAAAGCTCTTGAAAGCAGCCAGGATTGCTATGCCCTAGAAATGGTGTTTGAGCATCACTGGAACTAGATATTCAAACAGACCTGAAAGCTCTGTTTCTCCAAGGTTGGTTGTAAAATTGGAAAGCAGAATTTGAATTAGAGATTAAAGTTTGGTCAATTAAAGTTAGAAATATCACTAATTTCTTCCCTATCCCATGTCTAGCAAGCAATATCCTGTAATTCCATTTCTATTCAGCAGAATGTAAGTTGAAGTGGCAAATGCAACAGTTCTGCATAAGATACAAAGCCAGTTGTAGTAAATTATATTTCCACCTTATAGGTGGAAATAGGCTTATGCTCTGCATTCTTTTCAGCTCTTTAATGCTAAAGTTCGCATACAGAGTTCCCAGTTTCAATATTCGTATAATTTATTTCTGAAGACAATTAATTTATACATACTCTCTTGTACAGAGCTCTAGGCTTCAGAAAACTTTTATGGAAAATGGACACCCAAATTAATTTCACTCATGCAATTTACTGAGGCAACATCATGGAAAATACAGTCTCTTTTCTGTTGTAAGGAAAATGTGTTGAGGGGAAAGATGACTTTTGGAGATAAGGCTGAACTGAAGCAAAAATACATTCACTTCCTATTTCACATTAAGGGCTGATTTTTATCAGAACACTTGGATGCATTTAGAAATGGAGTTTAAGGACAGGGATGGACCTCCAAATGTACTTGTGTGACTAAATGTTACCTGGCCAATTATTTTTCTTCTGCTTGTCCTATACTAGTCTTGGAGTTGAAAGTTCAGAGTAATCAAAGTTCTTAAATACCTCTGTGTGTATATACTGGAATGGATGTTTTTGTGTGTGTAAATGTGGAAACTTTTTTTAAAAAATAATGCTTTAATATAAATTAATCTTTTTTAAAAGGATTCATTTTTGTACAAGTGTAAAAACATGTTTGTCTGTTTTATTTCTGCAACAAACTCAAAAGTTTTTTTTAATCTGTTGCTTGTATGTGGGCAAGTTCCTACTGAACCATGAAACTGGCTTAAAGTCCTGTACACAGTCATTTGTATACAGGGCAAAAATCTTGTCAGCTGTTTTGCTGTAAACAGAGCAAAGATCTGTTTAACTCAAACAATCATCTCCCCTTCCCTGCAAATTGCACTGCCATATGAGCTTATGGGCTTACTGGCAGGCGTATCTACCCCTGCAGCTGGGCCATTAGCTAAAACTAATACAAGATTGAGCACTTGGCAGAGAGCATGCTGTAGGATTGGTTCTCAAGGATCAATATGTTAGCTTTGAACATGTCAGACATTTCTCTGTGTGCGTTTTCTGCATGAGTGACTTTGTCCTCCTCCAGCTCCTGCAAGGCATTATTTCCTCTACCCTGCTGCATGACCACTACATTGTTTTGGTAGGTGACGATATTCTGAACTGTTAAGGCAACTGAAAAAATATCCCCAGAATTACATGGGATGTAATTCCTGCTGCTTGTAATGGATTTAATTAATAGGAGTTAATTTACCTGGCAGTGCTGCACTCTGTTTGCCATGCACTGGGTAGAATTAGACCAAGAGGTGCTGATAAGAAATGCCAAACCAAAACAAAAACAAAAGTACAAGGCAAAGCTATATCCATGTATAATCAATACATAATGATATCCAATAGTTGGGGTTCTTATGTCAGCTGTTGCCTACAAAAAGGCTACTCTCTCCCTCTGGGCCCTCACTACCATAAAGTTGCACGTAGTATCACTATTTGATTATGTGTGATTTATTTTGCTACAAAAGTATGACACTAGTTAATTCTTATGATCAGGTGGGTGTAAACCTATACAAAGTAATTGGTAACTCCAGTTTCTAGTGTTGGTGGTACAAAGGACTTTTAACATGCCTCATATAATTTCAGTGGAGAGGCAAAGATGGAAGACGAAGAGCCACTAATTAATCTTGTTGCTCAAAATGTGACTGCCAATTCAAGTTGAGTGCTTTATATTTGAAATAGCAGTGTGGCAGCTCATACACAGTTAGCTTTTCTGAGGATTTGGCTGTGGGAGCTCTCTAACTGGCCAGGGGAAAAAAAAAAATAGTAGGAAGTTAAAAGGATAAATGGCCCTTATGTGCTTGTTACTAGTCGTAATTTTTGTGCCTTAGATTCTTGTGGGATTTTAGAAAGTGATCTGCTTTGAAAGAGACTGATTTTTTCTGCTGTGTGCCATATGAAATCCTTACTGTTCTAGCTGCTTTCCAGACTTTGATTTGTTTTGGATTCTCATGACTGCCTAGTTTTTTTAGGGTTAGGGTGGATGCATCCATGGCAAGTAATACGCTGGCTTCTGTAATATTGGCATTGCTGAAGATAGCTTAAATCTTGTCTGTGAGCCTATATTACTAGGGAAA
>NW_010333759.1:19932-50221 GCF_000700745.2 Antrostomus carolinensis
TTCCTGGCCACTGCTCTGCAGCCTGGGCACACTCAGATTGTAATCCCCTGTCAGTCACCAAGGGAAGTGAATGCCTTTGATGGTCCTGAGCCAGTGTCAAAAGAATCAGATGGCCAGATCACAGGAAAAGTTCTTAGAAACTTGTTAGTGAATGGCACATTAATAAAGTTAAAATACTTAACCATACAGCAGTAACCAGAAGCCTTTAGAGTCAACCAAATTTTTACAGTTTTCCAGAAGTGTTTGAGTGTTAGACAGCTGTTTTACCTGCTTTGTTCACATGTACAGCATTATTAAAGAAGAGAGTATTCTTCTAGAAGTCTCAAAGGGGTGGCCATGCATGTTTTTTAATAAGTAGTACTTCTTCATATCCAAAATTCTTCAGGCTCCATCCTAAAGTTTTCATCCTTTTTCTTTAAAAAGATAAAGTCAGTACAACACAGACATCTGCAGAGATATCTTATACCTGACTGCTGTTATTGTAGTCCCTAACGTAATAAAAGATTTTCAATCAATTTCAGTTTCGAAAGGGAGCACAAGAACAGATTTCTTGAAATTAATTTTCTATTGATATGAAATTTTTGTGATTTTTTTTTTCTTTTTCTTCTTCTCCTTGCCCCCAAATCCATCTCATGTTTCATAGACAAGGAAGCAGTGTGATGATGTGTCACACCAGTTACATCAGTCATGTTGGCAGTCATTACTGACATAGCTTAATGCAGTCTGACTAATGCAATCAGACATGATGTCTCTCGCAGTACGGTGTCACCCTGAGAAATCTAAAGAAACGCAGGTTTCAGAAAAACACAGTTAAGGGTTGTTTTAGAAAGCAAATAATAACCCAGGGCATTATGCCTAGAGATGTGGACCCAAAACAACTGGGTTCTTCTGGACAGAACAAGACCAATGTGCTAAATTCATTTCCTTAGGACAGATAATGTTTTTTTCATCCCACTTGAATTAAGCTCATTTATAAAAGAGTTAACACAATTTTCTGCAATAGTAACTTCTCTTTCTGTTCCTCATTTAAAGCACAATGATGTACATTTCAAAAAGTTACTTTGAGTGCCTCCCTTTTTGGAATGCCCAGCTTGTGACCTCCTGAATGCATCTGGTTTCAAGGAGCTGATCTGAGATACCTCATATTTGACTCTCAAAAGTTGAGATTGTCAAAGCAAGTAGCCACAAGGGAGTATATCTTAAATGCATGGAAATCTGGAAAATACTGTGTAGCATCAGTGTCGTGGTTTCTTTCCCTGTTGAGCGTGTTCATTGATGGCATTTATGAATGTATTCTCACAGCTTAGCTGCTGCAGTTGAAATGGTTCCGTTGTAAACAAAGCTTGGAATGATACTTCTTGATGTGTAGTCAGACCAGGGATAATTTTTCTTATCATTAGAGGCAGAGTCCAGATTTGAAATGCTCAACCGGACCTAATAATTTCCCAGGTTTATTTGAATTTAGTAATCCAAGGGTCAGTTTTAGCTTTCCTGACCTCTAAAGCAGCATATGAAATCTGAGGTCCACTGAAGTCAGTACCAAGCTTCCTGTTTAGTTCAGTGGGGCAAGGTCAGACATGTGGAGCAGGCTTTAGGTCCTGACTGAACTCAGAGTTGTTTGAATAAAGTTTTCCAGCTTGTTTCCAGCTTGGCTCTCAAGGATGTTGAGTCTGTGAAAAACCACCGAATTTTTATTGCCTAGGCACATGAGAACTGAAAATTCCATTCAAATTGAAAAAAATATTGATCAGGAACAATGAGAGAAAGAGATGGCTATACTGGAAAAAAAAAAAAGTGTGCTGTGCAGTCTGCTTTTGTTTATACTTGACTTTATCTCTTACTGATTTTACTGTTTTAAGCATGCTTAGATGTGTGATAGTAGGACAGCTTGGGTCATGTTAGTCTGTACAATACCAAGTACAGTGTGGCCCTAAGTTTGGGATTCATCCATATGACTAAAATCAAAATAATAAATAAATTTTTTCTGGACTCCTAAATTCTACCAGAGACATCATCAAGCTTACAGGGAAAGTGGTAATTTTAACAGACCTTTAAATTAATGGATTGGACATAAATGTGGCTATCAAAACTGTTCTAAAAATATAGAACTTGTACTTCTGTCTCCATCTCCAGAAGTATCTTTTCATGTCTGCTCTTAAAACTGCATTTCTAACTCGATTACTTTTTTCCCCTAAAAGTGAAAATGAACACAAATAGTTTGTGTTTAATAAATAAATGAATATAGGAAAACAAATGTGTATCTGTGAGTCTGTCACCAGCATTTTAGTGATCACTTTACAATTTTGCTATCTCTGAAATTAGTTCCATTTCAGCTTCCTCAGCTTAATTTTCATTCAGCATTATTTTGCTCTTTGGGGAAGTGTTGGTTGAGAAAGCAATAGAACAGTTTTTATACAATGTTTATGGAAAACATAAGAATGTGAGCATGGAGTTGCACAGTACAGGGACCCACTGGTACCTCAGCAAAAATATTAAGCCATTATGAAGGTGTCATTTCCTGTTGTATACAGTCTATGCTTCTGTTTAATCCTTCTGTAAGGGACTATCCCATCTGTAACAGTGGTAACTTGAAATTGAGTGTGTCAAAGGTGATGGCTACTTGGTCTCAAGGGTACTGGTTTGCTGCCAGGGCCAGTTTTCAGCCTGGGGTTGGGGAGCAGGATTTTCTGCAAATGGTATCTCAGTCTTCATTTCAGCCCTGCTTGAACTCTGTAGCCTTGCACCTGTACAGTAATGGCATGATCAAAGTTCATTACTCTGAGAAGCAAGCTGAACTCTCGAAAGAGCTGTTCCTATTTAGGGGTTGGTATCTCCTAACAATAATAGTGAAAAATAGGGCAATTACAAAGCTCACATGAAGAACAGTTTGCAAATAGAGAAGATCAGAGCTGTCATTCGTAACGAGCAACGTGAACCTGAGAGGTACTGGTCTGTCACAGTGACTGGCAGCTGGCCAAACGTGGTTTCCTAATCTCACAGCTGTATCTCCTGAATCAGGGTAGCAGAGGAACTGCTAGTCTGGCTACCTGTCACCCACTGAAAATAGCCCTGGAAGTCAATTTAGTATTCTGCTTTGTGCCAGCCAGATAACACAGGGGCTGCAGGAAGGGCCACAGTCACAAGAACATTTGAATAATTGCTGATGGAAGGTAAAGCACTTCTGCTTAAAACAAGCCACAGTTTGAGCATGTGATGCTGTAATAGGGTAGCTGCTTACTCAGCACCAGCCTGAGGATTCTCAATTCTCGTCTATCTAACCCAGGGCAACAGCTCTAATCTCTTTGGTTCTTAGATAAACTATGGGTTGTTGTTTATGGTCTTGCCCATGACAGTCCAGGACACCTGTGGAAGAGCAAATGAGCTGTGTTGTTTGACTGGCATCATAATTATATTCTAATTATTTAATAATCTTCAGGTTTTAGTCATATGGCAGTTGAAAAAGGCACTTTTTTCTGATTGATTACACAGGGGAAGCAGTTGAAATGTTTAACATGCTATGTAATTTTAGGTGAAAATTAATTAGCATGACTAGGCAAGGCACCCCATGGTGTCACTGTTTAGTCAGTTTTCTATGGAGAATCACACTTTAATAGGAAAAACAATCTTTTTTGCTGTTCTCAAGACACAATAAAAACAAATGAATTAAAATTAGTAACTGATGTGTCATCTTATCATAAGTTTTTTTTCCATCAAGTATGTGTTTGTTCTATGCCATATATTTCACTGCTATTAGTGAAGGAAAAGGGGTGAGGGAAGACCAGCAAAACCTAAGCAAAAAACCTCAAACAAATGCTATCATTATTTTCCAGTGCAGGTGTTGCCAACTCCTGCCTGGAAAAACTGCTTCTGAACCTGTTCATCTATGCTTTTTGATGATACTATATATCAATTTGTAAATATTGAAGAAATCTGTCTCTGCAACATAATTAGAATCAGCTGGATGGAAGTGAGAGTCATAGGGGCATTTTTAATGCTCTCAGTCTGGTGCTGTGTGACAATGTGATGGTCATATATAACATTTTGAGTCTCTAAATTACTGTGGTAAGTGACCTAAAGGAAAGAGAGAGAAACAAGAGACTGCTAAAAAAAAAATAAAAAAAAAAATTATAAGAGCAAGTCTGATAAATAGAGTGACTGGAACAGATAGAGCAATGAAGCCTGTCCGTATGTTAGATCTGTTAAGATGTCGTTGATGAGAAAGTTTAGAAGAATTATCTCAGTGTGACTAACCTTAAATACGATTGGAGTTAAAATGTCTTGGTGACTTCATGTAGATAAGTATTTGAGAGGAGTGTTGGTTGTATTTATATATTTAAAGACAGGATGCACAGGCTTGGTTCTTGGAGCTGAAATTTTAGATCTTTATTCTCCAGCTTTACTGTTGAGCTTTATGCAAGAGTTCATGTTCAAGAAGATTGACCCATAGAAATTCATGCCACGAAAATAGCTGGCTACTGTGTTTCCCAGTGTGTTATCAACAGCATGTGGGAGCACACATGCTGTAATATTGTGCTTTGGGTTATTTGACATGTGCTGTAAAAGAGCATTTAGAAGAGATAGGATCTGTGATTTGGGAAAAGACTGAGAGAAGAATATCAGTGATTTTATTCATTACTGCTTCAGCTAGGCTCCTTCTTCCCCTTAATTTCTGTGAGTTGGCAAACTAGTGTCAGTAGCCAGAACCAAGCCTCCTGCCTACACGTTTGGACAAAATTTTAATACTGCCATGAATAGCCACTGCCTTTTTTCTTTTTTTGTTTTCTACAGAAAGCGTCAAAGTGAAGCTCTTGATTGTACACACAGCTAGATCAGAGCTGCTGGAGTTTATCTTAAGCATGTGTTTGGAGGGTTTCAGAGGGGCATTTTTGTTAATGTGAAAAAGATCTTATTGTAATCAGTTTTTTTTGTTGTTTTTTGTTTTGTTTTTTTGTTTTTTTTTTTTTTTTTTTAAGTAGGGAATCATTTTACTTAAGTATGGGCTTCTATGACCGTTGTTTTACATTTAGAGGCCCAGCCCTCCCTTTTCTCTCTAGTCAGTTCTGGTCCATTTGTTGTTTTGGAGGTTTTATGATGTGTGGCAGAGAAGGGCTGGATCTATTCTATCACATCTGTTAAGGGTCAAAGACCAATAAAACCACCACCCAGGAACATGCTGCTAATGGCTAGGTAGTATAATAGAATATAAGACACTGATCTTCTTTCTCTGTTCTTGGATAAATCTACATCAGTTTCCTCTGCTAATATTGCTTTAAGAGGTTGTAGGGTTTTTCTTCCATCATATCTGCTACAACTATGATTATGGGCTGTTCCAACTGCAAGCATATTTTCACTTATATTTAGCTTTAAGCATATGGTAGTCTTTGCTGAATAACCAGATTGCTTGCACATAAAGATGAATGAACATATTTAAAGCTGTGAAGCCTATTCTCCACAATGCCAAAAAATGGCATTTCAGTCTAGTTACTCCGTAAATTAATGGTTGAGACTATGTACAAATACCCTATTCAATGGTCTAATTAATAAATGATTACTTTAGATTATACCCAGGACGCTAGAGGGTTCTGTTTTTATTTTTATTTTTTGAAAATGACAACACTGTCATTAATTAAATACTGATTTTGCTCAGTTTTTCTTGAAAAACAATTTGACTCTTCTTGTTCCAAAAAAGTACACCTTAATATTTGTACTAAGTAAGTACTCAAAGTCTGTGTCTGTAATCTTAAAAATCTATTTTCTTTTCATGGAAGAAACTCTACAGTAGATATATGGTGTCACCAACCTGTGACAGAATTTCATATTCTGGAAAGGGAATGTAACGGTATTTTTTTGCTGTAAATCATGTTATTGATTTCTTGGTAGAAATACCGTTTTGATTTCTCTTTATTGTTTTCAGGGGCAAATATTTGTTTGATATGAAAAAATACAGTTTCCTATTACTAAAAGTGCTACATAACATTATTGCAAATGAGGCAGGTGAGAAATGCCAACTTTGTTTTGTTTACTTTTCCCAGTGACAAGTATTTCTGTGTACAGATAATGTAGAACATAGAGAGTGTGTTTTCCTTAGGGGCATGAGTTTTCAAACTCAAGCATGGGAGAGAAAACATTTTAAGAAACAGAAAATGCCTTGGTTATGCCGCCCATAATTGGCAGAGGAGACTCCAGGGAGTTCATAGTGCCTGAAATAGCTTTTATTCTACTTTTTACTTCTACTTGACTATGTTTGAAGCTGATGATGTCCCCTTAAATCTGCTGCCACTTGTGCTACCTGGGAACGAACATGTGCTTATCCTTTTTTCATGTATTGGTCCAGCTATTGACTGGGATGAAGGGGATAGGCAAGCAAAAAATTGATTTGTAATACCTCACATTTTTCTTACAGCTACAGGAGGGAAAATTTCAAATTAAAACAGCTTTCCTTCTACAGAAAGCAGATATATGCTTGTATCTCTTCTAAATGATAAAATATGGTCTAATAAAATTTGAAGTGTCATGTTGCTACACTGAATAATGCAGCATGGGCTGACCTACCTTAACGTTGAAACACTGATTCACCTGTCAATATTTTTGAGCAAATGGAAATATTTGTTCTTGTCTTCAAATGGAATTACAAAACAAGAGCAGATGTCCGCAGGCATGAGTAAACCTCAGTTGATCAAGATGTGTTTTTACTGTGTATTGTAACCTCCTAATTTTACAAAGACTACTCTTTAGATAAAAATAGTAGACCAAAAAGCTGTGATCTGTAACATAAAAATTCATTACCACACTTGGGTATGTCACATTAGTAGTTAATGCCTACTGTCTGTGTGCATGAGTATGTTTGATACATTCTGTTATAAAGCTTAAATATCAGTATACATGTATTCTGAAACTTCTGCATATAACCAGCAATAAAGGAACAAACAGTTCAGATGCTGAGCTAAAGGGCACCATCTTTAAGCAGTCTATAAAAGGAGACAACATGTCCAAGCATTTGTTATGTAGGTGTCTTTTTTAGAGTACTCAATTTCTGTATTGAAAGAGCTCCCCAAATTTTTATTAGCCATCTGTTTATAGTAGGTGTGTACTTGTTTATTTCCATTTCACTGCAATTACTACTCTGGCAGCAAGAACAAGTTGAAAGCATGGCTTGTCTCTGGAACGATCTGCTTTCATTGCATACGGTTCTCTTCATTAAAATACAGACCAGTTGCTCGAGCCACCTTAAGGGGAAAGCACACAGCATGCTGCTCCAGAAATTAGGCATGCAGGAACATTAACAGTAGCAGTAATTGCATACATTATTTGTTGGCTGGAGCACCAACTGTGTATATAAATTTTCAAATTATTCTGCTGGCTACAGCTCATTGCTAGTGAGCATCTACTGCCACATCCTTTTATAGAAAATGAAATATTCTTTGTAGGTAACTATTTTGTTTACTTTTTACTTAGGATTTATAATAATTAATGACAAATGTTTTCAAGTTTTCTGTTCTGAACTGGTTCCTGAGGGTCAAGTTCAGCTCTTGACACAAAGCTGTTTTAAGAAATGCTTTCATCTGTCTGATCACAGCACCTGGTGAAATCACAGCTGGTTTCTGACATGCAAGTTAAAACTCATCTCCTGGGGTTTTTTTCCATTGCTGCTGTCATATCTTCTGGGACCCATATTGCCCATGCATGGTGGGATGGGGGCTTCTTCCTTCTCCTTTCAGCCTCTGACTTGGTTGTCTTTACCTGAATAAGGAATGAAGACAGTCCTGCCAAAGCTACTCTTTCAGCCAGTTGATATTCAAAAGGCTATGCTACTATGTTGGTATTCAAAGGGTATGCTATACCCCATCCAGGAAATTAAGCTATGCCTTGTGCTGTGCATAGGACTTCAGCTACAAACAGAGAGGGATATCCATGTTGCTTGAAGGTACTGAAGTAGGAATGATCTCAGCCACATAAGGCAGCTCTGGGATTAATTGTGTCTTGAGATAAAACTCGTTGGAGTCCCTCTCTTCAGTTTTATCCCATCTTAACGAACGCTGATCTACTCAAGGCCACAAACAAGTACAAGTTAGTCCTCAACTCTTGCGTGTTTATGTGCAGAATTTATTTTGCTTTTTAGACATTAAAGTAAACAAGAGAAGTTGGTGCTCCCACAAAGGACAAGGAAGAAGGAAAGTCAGAAGTCATTATTGAAAAAGTTTCTCTTCTGTTTCAAGCCCTGATATTTTTAGATACTATTTGAGAAAGCTTTTGAGATTTTTCTATCACTCATCTCAACTACTCACCACCAAGTTCATTATTACCTGTCTAAAATTCTGTGTAGTTCAAATAATTGTCATCTCTGTTCCTCTCCCTTTGTCTCTTTCTTTTTCACTAACATTTAGAACATTTCTATTTCTGTAGCTTTCAGATACTTAAGTTGTGGTATAGAGCATGTATTCTGAATTATCTGTCAGAATTAATGAGCAAGTTTACCCCCAAGTGTGTCATTTTTCACTGTGTACAAAATAAGCAGGAAGGGCATATTCTAGTACCTACAGGTTGCTGTAGGTATAACATTATTTTGATCTATGGTAAAACCTTTTTAATAAGATCATTGTATGAGTATTTTGCATGTGGTAGGTGCGTAATATGCAGATGATATTTGTAGCTGACAGCAGCCATCACACTGATTCATACAACATTTGCGCTGTAAATTTTCTCTGAGCAGCAGACACATGAGCAGTGTCTTTTACATATCTAAATATTGTGTACATTTTCACGTGTATTCAAGCAGTACTGTTGCTTAGTTTGATTTTTGTCCTGGTTTTTAGCTGAAACAGAGCTGAGTTTCTTTTTAGTAGCTGGAATAACGCTACATTTTGCTTTCAGCTGGGATTTGTTCTGAGAAACACTGATAACATCCCAGTGTTTGCATTTTTGTTGCTGGAAGTGAAGGACTTTGTGTTTTGTTAGTCTACAAGAGCAAGATCTAAGGGGGTGAGGAATATTGAAATTAATAAGCTAAATTGCACTTGGATATGCCAGTGGTATATTCCATATCATATCACGTCATGTCCAGTATATTAGAGAGGGGCTCTTCCTCTCTTGCTCTCTCTGGCTTTCACTCAGGCTCTGTCTCTCCCAGGATTGCGGTTTCAGTTCGGGATTGTTGCTCCTCCGGGATCATTATCTGGGAACGGGCTGGGCTTGGTCGGCGGGTGGTGAGCAGTTGCACTGTGTATCACTCGTTTGTATATTTTGTTACTGTTATAATTGTCACTACAATTTTAATATTAGTATTATTTAAAGTTTTCTTTTATTTCTATTATTAATTTTTTCTTATCTCACCCTATGAACCTCCTTACTCTTGCCCCCCAATCCTCTCCCCTATCCCCTGGGGATGGGGGGGGGAAGTGGATGAATGGCTGTGTTGGCTGTTAGCCAAGGGATAGCCCAGTGAAACTATTCCAGTTTTACTCTTTTGGCTGTTTTAATGCTAGTGTTTTCCTGGTTTTGATACAGTGATATTGAATAAAATGTGTTACCTCCTAGAAAATAAAAGACTTGGCTGGAGAAGGTTGTTGCCAAAGATGAGACATTAGCAGTCTTGTTGATATGAACTATTCCTGTTTTATAGTTTAGGTTGGGGCTGGGCTGGGCAAATGTCCTGAACTGCTGTAGTTGTGTTCAGAACAGCAGTGCAGGCTCACTGAATGCACACTGACACCGTACAAGCAGTAAATGCAGCCTGATGTTAAGTAGCTGTGATAGCTAAACAGAGAGCAGACTTTGGCATCACATTCCCTGACTTCTGGTAATTTAGTTCCTAAATTTCTTGTCCTGCAGTGTATGCTTTGGAGGAAGTAGCTGTTTGAGAGTAGCCTTGGATAGTTTCCTGTACACACGGCCTTTGGTCACCACCTTCAACTGTGGCATGGGGATTATTTTGAATGCTTTTAGTCTGTTTCAGAGGAAAAACAACAAGCTGACCTAAGCTAGCACTCAGCGATCAGCTATCAGAGGGACTAAAGACACCCATCATTTTAATCTTCACTTAGGACAAGCTCCTAGTGTAAATTCTGAGTGTCCAGCTTCTGCTGCACCAGTGCTCAGAAGGAGCTTTGGGAAATGGTCAGAGACCAAGAGGACCCAGGGAGTTGCAGTGTGAATGGATGGTGCACTAGGGCTCAGCCTTGGTCCTTGCTTAGGTTTAATGGTGTATGACTTTCTCCTTAACATCTTAGAAGCCAGGACCTGAGTTTTGATGTTCAGTTCAAATGCAGTGTTCCTCACAGTGCTACTGACAGTCCAGCTCAGACAGCTGGACACATGAGCCATGGTTTAAATAAAATAACAGATGTCAAGTGCTTTAGTCTATAGCTGATGAACTTAAAACAACTTGTAGAGCCCTGATTTTTTTTCACCTAACTTTTGGTGCTTTTTGAAAATCAGTCTTTTTAAGAAGTTGCAACTTGAGCATTTGGCATCTCTCATTATTATTATCTTAGCTCAGACTGACTTGAATTTGAATAATGTCTTCTCCACAATATCGTTGTGAGGTTTCAGTTTTTGCACTGATAATCTCCATGGTTTGCTTTCATTTCTCTTATACAAGGTGAATTGAACTGAACCATGACAAGAGATAAATCAGTTTCTTGTTCCTGTGAAACAAAAATATTGTGGTCGACTTTTGGTATGTATCATACAATCAGAGGAACACCAAAACATAGTAATAGATGTTTTCTTTGTAATGCAGTTACATACCTCTTCTATAAGGTCCTACAAAAATTGTTTTCATTGGGTTTAAAGGGGAACTGAAATTTGGCTCAGCAACCTCATGACCTTCAAACAAACATGAGAACAGTGGGATTTTGCTTACTGCTATCTATCAAGGCTGTCACCTCCAAAAAATACTGAAAGTTTTTTGTGGTTGTGGTTTGCTCCTTCCTCACACCCCCCTTCCCACTCCAACCCAGTAGAGTTGATAAGTCATCAGCCTTTGGTGTGAATGCAAACCTGAGGTTTGAATGCTACTCTTGTTGATTTAGGAGGTTTGGACACAGGAAAAATAGGTGTGGCTCTAATTATACACTGGCAATTCAACTTGAATGAATTTGAGAATTTTTTTAAAAAATAGTGCATTTTAAGCCTAAAAATATATTGCAAGGTGTAGTTCCTAAATTTCTGTTACAGTGATGTTTCCTTCAGTCTCTTAGGAGCCTGTAGAGCACTTTATTTCTCAGAAACTGAGCTCTAGGTTTCATTTTTTCTTTAATAGGCTCTCACAGGTTTTTGTGTATAATGAAATATAACTAAGTAGTAAAACTGATTAAGTTGAAAATAGCAGTTTTTGTAATAAAGAAGCAGCATAAAAAATATTTGGGACTAAGATACTGATTAGATTTTAAAGGCACCATCTAACTAGTGAGACCTGCCAATTTGATAAGTAGTATTTGGATGCAATTTTAATGAAGACAAACCCTTTTTTGAGCTAAAGGAATGTTAGTTTAATAGTGTTAATAAGTTATATTCAGGATTTTGTTTACCTTGGAGAGTACATTAGTTACAGTGATGGCACCTGCATATTCTTTAGACTGGTCTTACCTTTTCCAGCAATTAAATTATGACCCTAGGAAGATGAGTGATAAAACACTTATTAACTTGAGAGGTTAGGATTTTGCCCTGAAGCTTCATATTAATATGTGATACATTGTTGGGCAGTGTATATAAAATGGAGAAAATATGATGAAGGAAGGACTTTGAGAGCTGTTAGAGAAACATGGAAACAGAAAGAAAAATAAACTTCCTTTCCTGACATAGCACAAGAAAGTTAAACAACCATCCTGAGTCGGAGTGTATTTTCCATCTTTCTTCAGAGGTTTAGTTCTTGTATTTTTGTGTGCTTTATCAAGCACGTATGTGATTGAACAGTCAGGTTAGCCTGAAAGTTGCTCTGTTTGGGGAATTCACTAGGGGATGCACTAGACTGCCAGGATGCCAAATGACTAAACTTCAGCTCCTATAACTTGACTTCACAGGGAAGTGCAGGTCATCAGTCCAATGGAAAGCCATGTTTTCTTCAAAAACTTATGTGACTCTTCCTATTTATCTTCCATATGCATTGTAACTGAAAAGCCAAGATCTCTTTGGCTCATGATCAGTGTCTGAAGGCTAGTAGTGCCCAGCCTGGGTCATGCCTAGAAGCAGCTCAGGAGGTCACCCATCTGAGAGAACTGATGCACTTTTTCATGTTCATGGTCTATGAATGGACATTTTCAGAAGAGCAGACACTAATCTATATATCATTTTCACTTTGGTTCTCTTAAACTGTTGGAACAGTTTTAATTGCTAGTCCTTCCTAAAGAATAAAGTGGAAGTATTCTTGGGTAATGCTAAATGGGATCTTTGTGTTTGTGTACCTCTGTTTAATTTTTGATTTGTCAAGTGACCCCCCAAGTATCAGACTTGTTAGAGTGCTGAAATTTCTACATTATTTCCTTTATGTCATACTACTTGTAGGGCTATTGAAGGTCCAACCTATGACCCTACTTTGTCCTTTAAACTGAGACCTGCAGGAGTACAATAAATTAAAAATAAAAATATGAAGCCAGTTTTATCCTATCTTTACTATAGAACAAACCTTTCTCCTAGGGTAGGACCTCATTTACCTTGATTTTACAGTCTCACTTTCAGTCAGGAACAGATATCTAATTGACCCCACCACAGGGGTGTTATCATGGCAGCTGGCCCCTGAGACTTTTTCAGACCCTTAAGAAGATGCAAATATATCTTAATGCAAATACATTAAACAACTGAAATGTAACACATGACACTATTCCTTCAAGGAGGACAGTAATCTCACTGCATAGTGTCAGCAAACATGACTCTGTAGTCATCCTCTAACTCGGTTGCCACAGCAACCTGGTCTCTTCTTGCAGCAAAGGAAGCAAAACATATGGTAGAAATATTGTGCTACCCCAAGAAACCTTAAAATTTCCAGAACAATAGCTATTCAAATTTAGATTTTTTTTTTTCCCCCTCAGAAATGTTAATCAGCAGTGTATATTGGAAAAATCATGAGTTAATGTAAAAATAAGATTATGTGATAAAGTACCAAAGTTATAAATGAAAAATTACTAGTTTAAAGCTAGAAAGTTAAAAGGGGAATTGCTTACACCGTGGGCTTCAGTTTGGATACTTTTCTATATTATGGACTAACAAAGTGTGTGGGAATACAATTAACAGTTCCTGAATCAGTAGTTACTGAGAAATCTTCTGATTTATTTCTTGATATAGGGCTCATTTCTTCTCTCGCTTCTGTGAACCTATGCTTACATCTATTGAAAAAGCATCCTCAGTAGTGCTGGTGAAATTATCTTTCTGTGATGTTTCAACAGATACTTGAACTTTGGATAAAAACCTCTTAACGTGAAAATAAGTATTTTGAATATAGAAAATAACTGCTTTTCATCATTTGCAAGGAATTTTCAACCACTGGGATTTCAGGTTGATTTGTTTTGTTGGTTTGTTTCAATGAGATTATTTTATTATTTTTTTTTATTTTTTTTTTCTCCTGGAAAGAAAACCAGTAGTACCAAACAGAACTGTTTTCTGATAACTTATACTTTTTTTTTTTTTTTTTTTTAATAAGACATTATTTAGCTTCAACAAAATATTGTGATTGGCCTTTAAATGCATATAGAGGATTGCTTTTACATGGGAATACAGAATGACTTGAGCTGGAACCAGAAAAAAGGTTTTCTAATTACAGTCCGGAGCAGGAGCCCTAAAAGAGAGTCACGTTTGAACATTACTCTTCTACTGTGGATCCCTGAACTACTACCAGTTCACCCAGAGTTCTGCATGGTACCAGATAGTTTCCTATTTGTATATATGAGTCTATTTCCTTTAAGACAGCCTTAGTGTAAGAAAAATAAGTTATTAATAAATATACCTAAATTTAAAATTAGTATATTGATACTATGGACATATTCTTGATGGGGGGATAAACATTGATACACTTTCATACCAGGATACAAATTACATAGGAGAAATGGTCATGCTAGGAGAAAGCTAAGGAAAACCTGGAGGCAAACAGCTATCGTATTTCTTGATTACTTCTCTAAAAATTACTTTAATCTTTGCACAGTCAGCGAAGCTGAATTTGATCTTCTCATTTCATAAAAGGTATTTTACTTCCTGGCTGAGAGCAAGTGATGAAATTGAGGTGTGTAATTATATCTAAGAAAAATTCTATACCTGCACCTGTGGTTATTTATGTTTAGTATAAGCTGCCACTTTAATCGGTGGTAATCTATACTTGGCAAATTTATGAAATCTGTTTTTATAGGATCTCTAATTTAAGTTCCAACCTTCTATTTTTAAGCATAGCTCTTTAAGTATGGCACTTCTGATGGAGGATAAAAATATAGTGTTGGTCAACTTTTTTGTGGTGGAGTGAAGCTACCTTTGGATTGTGCTTCCTCCCATGTGACCTGTGGTAATGTTTCCTAATAGATGCAAAATAGTTTTCTGTTACTGCAAGCAAAAATACTTCAAATTTTATTTTTTATGACTTTTTAAATGTTCATATCAAACTGTCATTCCTTTATGGTTTTTTATGGAGAAATAATAGCCAATTCAGCTTAATCAGTTTAATTCCTTCAATTTCTCAGTTGTTTTTGAAACTGACTAGTCCAAAACTAACTATGGAGTAGAAAAGGATTGTACCACTTCTGAACATGGTGGTATCTTGTATTTTTAAAATCTGATTTAAAAAATCAAGAACATTTTTATAAAGTGAACTTTGTCAGACTTGTTTTGAAACAAACTATGGTAAAAATTTGATAAAAACTGTAAAATATATAGAGAGTATCTGAGTGAGAATGACCCTGGACATTTTCTCCTAGAGGAACTGGCTGCTCATGGCTTGGACGAGTATACTCATCGCTGGGTAAAGAACTGGCTGGGTGGCCCGGCCCAGAGAGTTGTGGTGAATGGAGTTAAGTCCAGTTGGTGCCCGGTCATGGGTGGTGTTCCCCAGGGATCAGTGTTGAGGCCAGCTCTGTTAATATATTTATTAATGATCTGGATGAGGGAAGTGATTGTCCCCTTGTATTTGGCACTGATAAGGCTGCACCTCAAGTACTATGTCCAGTTTTGGGCCCCTCAATACAAGAGGGACATTGAGGCTCTGGAGCGTGTCAAGAGAAGGACAACAAAGCTAGTGAAGGGCTTGGAGGACAAGTCTTATGAGGAGTGGCTGGGATTGTTTAGTCTGGAGAAGAGGAGGCTGAGAGGAGACCTTCTCGCTCTCTACAACTCCCTGAAGGGAGGTTGTAGAGAGGTGGGTGTTGGTCTCTTCTCCTGGGTAATGGGTGACAGAACGAGATGAAATGGCTACAGGTTGTACCAGGGGAGGTCTAGGTTAGATATTAGGAAAAAGTTCTTCACAGAAAGGGTAGTCAAACATCAAACATTGGAACAAGCTGCCCAAGGAAGTGGCGGAGTCACCATCCCTGGCAGTATTTAAAAGACAGGTAGATGAGGTGCTTAGGGACATGGTTTAGAGATGGGATTGGTAGTGACAGGTTAATGGTTGGACTCGATGATCTTAAAGGTCTTTTCCAACCTCTATGACTCTATGATTAAACAGAAATATGAAACAGATGGAGGACTGAAAGGTCAATTGTAGAGAGAAATTACTACCTCTGCTAGCAGTTCCATGTCTTCTAGTTTGTTGCTGAGGTTAAAATTATATATATTCTATATGCGTCTAAATGGACCTCTAGGAAATTGCATTGGAAATCGACCTGAGTAGAAAAATTGATTGAGGGGCGGTGGCTGTATGGAAGTATTTGGAGCTTTGAAACAGACAACAGTTAAAAATAATCTCTAATGTATCACTTTAGTTTTATGGAATTTGATCTAAAAGTTAATTTTATTTATTTATTTTATTTTGAACTTTTATTTTCCATTATTTTAAAAATTAAATTCCATTTCAAGCTAAAGTTCAGGAGTGTTTTTGAAAATAGTTTAAACAAGATATTATGGAAGTTCTTAAGGAAAACCTTCCACTTATAAAGTTATCAAGTTCTTTTTCCACCTCTATCCCAGCCTTTTGTAAGAGGTGATGTTGATGGATTTCCATGACAGGGACAAAAGCAGTTTTAATTCTGTGTTTTCTAGACCTCTTAACACCTGTAATAGAAGCAAGACCACAAGACCTACTCAAACAGGAGAGAAGTTCAGGTTGCTACAGGCAATTGTGGTGCAAGTGTCTTTCAGTCTTAGTTTTCTTTTAGCATGTCCAGTATTGTCTGAAGATCTGTCCTACAGTCTCAATAGGGAACAGTCTTGATACAAGACCCATAGGTTTTTATATGGTTTTATCAAGGTGTATCCAGGAAGAAGCAATCTCTGTTGGGCATCCACCCAAACATTATTTCTGCGAATGAAATTTAATTATTGTTCAATGGCAAAAAGACAAGTATCATTTGGCAAAACAAGCAGACAATATTTTTGTCTTCGTGGGACTGACCGAAATTAAGGAGGGGAAAAACCAGTCCATGCACCTGATGTATTCCTGTTGTTGCCAGCAGAGCACCTGCTACAACTTGACATCTTAGTGAAAGCTTCATAATTTTTTTCCCTGCCAAATAACCTTATCTAAGTTAAGATGATCAAAATAGACACTTCCCACGTTCTGTTTATTGAATTAACTTCCCCTATATATCACTTGTATGCTTTCTGATGTAGATGAACCTATGTGCTATTTCTTCACCAAAATAACATGCTGAAATGAAGTAATGCATTTGGAATGTTTATCTGGTTGTTTTTTTCCTGATCCTTAGCTGTGCTGGTTGTTAGATGAAATAATGAATGTTCTATCTGCTTCAAAACAGCACCAGCTTTAAGACAATAATTCTTTGCAATATTTTGCAGCTGTTCTGAATATATTTACCTTTCACACTATGAAAAAAAGGATTCTAATGCATATGAAAAAAATCCAGAAATTATACAATGGTGCAAATGTAAACAAAACTTGATTTTTCTTTATAGAAGGGAATTGCAGAGTAGCCTGATCCACAGTTCCTAGACAAAGAGTATGCATTAATAACTACCTTTATTCATTATTCAATATCTTTCAATCCAGTTAATCTGTGTTGTATAAATGTATTAATGCAAGAGAATCTCTTTCCAGACAATATCTTGGCTTTCAAAACTTGTATAAACTGATGTTTCTTAAGCTCACATCCAAATCTATTAATCAACGGACACATTCCATGTTATGAAGTAGTGGAGAAGGGGACTTGGATGTTGCAGCTGCAGGGATGTAAATCACATGAGTTACAGTAGATTTAGGAACACAGAACAGATTTTTTTTTTCCTTGTTATTTTCTTAGTAAAAAAAAATATCTGCTATAGAATCTCTATTAATAACGTGCCTCACTCTTATACATTGCTTCTCTATTCTTACTAAATATTTGTTACATTTTGCTGTCATTAAAAGCAAGAATTTTTAACATAAAAGGCAATCCAGAAGTGGAAGTTTCTGCAGAATCTGGAGGGTCACAAATATCATTAATATTCTGATCAAACAAAGCTGTTTAATGTTGATGTGAGTGTGTTAGAACAGTGACTTGCATTTACTTTTAAAATGACTTCTTTGAGCACATCTGTTGTATGTTGGAGCTCTGTTGCAAGTCCAACTTTGTTTTTCAGATCTGAATAAAATTGTCTTCATATGTCATCTTCTTTCCAGCAGTGTAGTTCTGTCGCACTCTTTGACTGAGCTTGCAGGAGATGGAGAGGCTTCCTTGAGTCTTCAGAAAGGGAAGAAGTTTGGAATTAGTAATTAGGTGAGTTTAAAATACGCAACTGCAGCAACCTTTTGCTATGAACCTCTTTGACACAGATATGATGTCAGGTAAGTCTGGGAAAAATGTAGGTAATGACTAATTAAAAAAACAAAACCCAGTGAATTATTAGAGATAAGTATTTAATAGATATTTTATTTGTTGTAGGCTGATTTGTATAGAACTTGCTATCACTCAGAAGTAACTTGTAAAAATGTTAATCTGCAGATTATGTGTGTGCATACAGCTCATTATGAGCAAAGACTATCTGCTTAAAATTTGTTGCAAGTAAACTGGATTGATCTTGTAGGTCAGTAAGTAAGTTTCTTTACATCAAAGGAATGACTGTTCTTTCGGAACCAAGTGGACTGTTCTTTCAGAACCAAGTGTATAATACAAGAAAAATTATTAACTAAAGATTAACTTTCCAGATATACATGTATATATATTTAATTTTTTAATTCACCAATGCTGTAGAATTCCTCTTAACTGACTTCTTAGTGTATTAAAAATTAAGATGAGCAATGTGAAGACAATCAAACTGAAATTCAGAGTCTGGACTTTTACTGAACGTTCATAGAGACACTTCTTTGCTTACACTGTTAGGCAGCCTGCTCCAAATTCATTGCTGATGAAGTATACATATTTTTATTTTATTCTAAATTCCAAATATAGTTTTCCAAGCAGTGAAGGTACTGTAAAAGGATTGTTTTCTGACAATGTTAGTCAATTCTACTGGATACTGCGTCCAGTTCTGGAGCCCCCAACATAAGACAGACACGGACCAGTTAGTACAAGTCCAGAGAAGGGCCACCAGGATGATGCGAGGGCTGGAGCACCTCTCCTATGAAGACAGGCTGAAAGAGTTGGGGCTGTTCAGCCTGAAAAAGAGAAGGCTCCGGGGAGATCTCATAGCGGCCTCCCAATACCTGAAGGGGACCTACAGGAAAGCTGGGGAGGGACTTTTCATAAGGGCAACTAATGACAAGACAAGGGGAAATGGGTTTAAACTGAAAGAGGGGAGGTTTAGATTAGATATTAGGAAGAAGTTTTTCACTGTGAGGGTGGTCAGACACTGGAACAGGTTGCCCAAGGAAGTTGTGGCTGCTCCTCCCTGGAAGTGTTTAAGGCCAGGCTGGATGAGGCTTTGAGCAACCTGATCTAGTGGAAGGTGTCCCTGCTGATGGCAGGGGGGTTGGAACTAGATGATCTTTAAGGTCCCTTCCAATCCACACCATTCTATGATTCTATGATATGCACATCTAGGCGTTGCCCATTGCTCCTTGGGAGGGAATTCTTCACATGTAGATGTTCTTCTGTCCTTTCTGTCTGTTCACCCCTGCAATTTGTTTTGGACTCGCACAGCCCTCTGTCACAAGAGTCATAGTTTGTCCTTGGTGAATCGATTGCAGCTTCTATTCTACAAGAAAAACAAACATACTGAAACATATACATTGCTTTCACTGAAAAGTTCATTAGTGCCACAGAATACAGCTGGATATCTCTGCAAATTGACTTAATGCTGCAGAGAAAATATTAGACTGTTTTCCAGTTCCTAGAGTGTATTTAAGGTCCTTATGATACACAGTTTTGGAAAAACAGATTGTGACAGTGTTTGAGTTTTATTTAATTTTATTTTTGAAGATATTATTTTACTGAAAAAAATGCAATAGTGAAAGAAATGAAGAAACAAATGAAACTAGTGCTGCAGGGAAGTGGGGTTTTTTGCTTCTAAACTTTTAAAAGTGAAAGAGTTTGCTTCAGGGGAGAACTGAGTATGACTGTAATTCCTGTCATTTCTATAACTACTTCAAGAGTCGGTATATGGTTGGAATAACAGACTTTAAATTGCAGGGAGTGCTTCATTCAATAAAAAACATTAACTTATGGTAAAATTGCAGACAATTCTACTCCATATTGACTTTTTCTCTTCACAGTCCATCTTTCCCTCCTTTAGCTTAATTTTCTAGACTCTCTTTCCTTCAAGTGTGTTACACAGGTGGATTTCTGAGGAATAGAGTGAAAGAAATTAAAGGGCTTCTCATTCACTTGCTAATTGGTAGTGCCTGAAGCCATATATAATTTTTCATAACTTATATGAAATTATAGCTTCCTTTTCCCTTCCTGTTCAAATCAAAGCTTTGCTGTACCTATGGTTTGCATTAGATGTTGCTTTTTCATGTTTCAAGTGTGTGTTAATGCAGGTAGGTTCATGAGCACACTACACACATCCAACGAGTGGAGCATCAGCAACATAAAGAAAAATTGTCATTCTTTCAGAACCAGTTCTAGATGACGCTACTTGCATAACTACTTCACTTAATTTTCTGTTCTCTTCATTGTTGTTGTCAGTAAATATTAGTTAATTTGACTTCCTTTTTCTGTATTCCTTCCTTTCACTTAACAAGAAGATGGCTTTTCAATGTGATATTTATTTTCTTAACCTTGGTGTCTAAAGTATCACAAAAAGAGGAGATTCCAAGAAAGAGATCAGCCTTACACTGCTGATGGGGAGATAGTTTGTCTTATCTTCTAACAACATTTGATGTGGCAGAGCTATCAGGGACTCAATACAATGGTTTGTGGTAACAGAAAGAGAAGTGTGTACGTACATCAGTTTCAGAGAACTAACTACAGATTTCACAAGGTGTACAAGACTGAAGCAGTTGCTCTGGTGCTGACTACATAGCGTACAACCTTTATTCTGTTGTCTTGGCAAGCATCAGTTTTTTTGTTGTTTTTTTTTTGTTCTCCTTTCCTTGCTAAATTTCCACTTTTTGTTGAGTTACATGCTAATGTGGTAAGCTCTGTCAGGCAAAGACTGATTTTATTTAGAGAAAAGATTGCATGTTTGCATAGAACATGTGTCAACAGGAGAGCTAAATTCTTAAGAGGAATAATGGCTCCCCAGTTGTCACAGTGAAGCTCAAGGGCAAGCATAAATATAGGACCTGGAACACAGCCTGATAGAAAAGGAGGTAGGACTTGAAATAACTGAAGACGTCATTGAACACTGAGGTGATAAATATGACAGCTACTATACTCCTAAGGCCAGGATGGAAAAAATGTATTAAATCAATATGATTCAATGGAGATGTGTATATGTTGTGATAAGCCTATCAAGCAATTTTTTAATGTGCAATACTATATGAGTAGGCTGCTGATCCTTGGCCATATAACCAGTAGACATAAAGAGGCTGGACTCTATTCTATAAAACTGTACGTATATTGAGTAACCTAGGCTCAAGCATACTGTCCCATTAACTGCCACATAAATGGTACCTAGACTTTTAGTTTATGAGCATATTGGAAATAGTACAGACAAGAAGGATCAATCATAGTGTTGTTTTTGCTGTGATCAATAGAAGACCTCTGTGACAATAAGCTGGGAAATGGTTTTCTGGAACAGCTTATATGTCTAAAGAGTGAAATACATCCCTACCTGTGGCAGTGCTACCAACAGAGGATTTAAGTCAACCCTTGTTTTCCCTGTAGAGAGCAGAATGTTGCAGCCCTCTGATCTGACCCTCAGTGTTGTTTACTTCCTCATTAGAGTCCTGTGAGTACACTGAGCTTTAATACAATGCACACAAAATGCAGTTATAAATTTCCTTTACAGGCACTATCTCTGGTTTATTTATTGAATAGCACTATCAAGATCCAAATTCTGACTAAGCCCTTTGGCTGTAACTCTTCTATCTGTTTATTACAAACAATGAATGTTAAAGCAACAATGTTATAAAAGAATTGGAAGCCTCCTGCAATGGGCAAGTATATAATTCTATTAATATATTTGAAATTTCTTAAGAGAAATCAAATAATCTATTTTAGCGTTGAATAAGGGTCTACATTAGACCTAATGGACACATTTCAAGGTGGATGTATAAAAACTATATATCTTTATGTGTGTGTATTCATATACATACACATATTTTAATATCAGGAAAAAACTTTTGGATTTGCAAAATATCAGCTTACACTTCAGGCCTATCTATGGAACATCTAGGTTATCAACAGGTGTAATTTTAGCAGTAGGATTATACCATAGTATTCAAAAGACTGGAAAATTAGGGAAATTGCAGAATAATAACTTATTATAATCATAATGGGAGGAATTTTTTAAAAAAATTCTTTTTGTCTGAGAAACAGCTGCACTTGGAGCTTTACGTACCAAATAAAATTTTCTCTCTTTATTTTCAAACAGTTTTCAATTTTCTGCAGTATTGTGTATTTTTAATTAACTCTATATGAATTGTGATTATTTTCCCTGGAGTTCAAGGAGTAAATGTCAAATGTAATTGTAGTGACGACTTTGGTTTCTCAAGATGTGTTTATAATACAGAAATAAACTTTTTTTTTTTCTTTTAATTTTTAAATTGAGACTGTTGTTTACTTGGTAAAGGAAAAATGATTGACTAACAGATGCCTTAAGCTAAAAGTCCTTCATGCTCTTTCACATTTTCAGTAAGTGCTTTAGTTATTAGGAAGAAAATAACAAGATTAGGACCATGTTAAATTGCTGTAACAAGGAGTGGAAAAAGGCCTTTAAAACAAAATTTTATTCCACACCTCTTCCAAATCCCAATTTAATACCACTTATTTCTTCAGTGGAAAAATGCCATGAACCAAACACCTGAGTTATGAAACACATTCTCTTCACTGCTTTGTGAATTTTGCCTTTCAATGGGTTTGTTTCTTTAGCAAAATTATACTTAAGAAAAAGCTATAGATACTTTTAATGACAATATTGTGCAGAGAAAGTGTGTTAAAATCAGGTTCACAGACAAGATTTTTTATTTAGGCTGTACAGACTTGCACAGGAGAGATGGCATTAGTTTTCCTGGCAATTAGTGAATGCCAGACTTTATATTTTAAATCAATTACCAGTTCTTTGGAATCACACCTACTTGAAGTTGAACAGAATGTGTTCTGCCATTGCTCACATTTTCTCTAATTTATTTACAGGTCTCTAAAGAAAAATTGTTTATACTACTTTGAGAATTTTGGTGCTACTTGCCCTTAAGAAGAGTTGTGGAGACTAATTAATTATCTTGTGACTAACTTAAACACCACAGTGATTAGTGCTCTAGAAAAATCTATGATAAAATTAATTATTACATCTTCAGCTCACAATTTGACTTTTGTACAGTAAATATCAGAGCATGCAAGAAAATTTTGAGTATCTACTCATTAACCTGCCAATGCCTGTATTTATTAAACCACAAAGCTTTATCCATAAATAAATGAGGGCAGAGTTAATGCCAGTAAAGGAACTTTAATTCTGTTCCTTCTAATCTTTTACCTGCAGTCAGCTTTTAGATATCAAGGGAAAACACAAATTAATGCCAATGAGGGCAACGCAACAACAGAAAGGTAGAGTACGCTTATGAATCAGTTGTCCTGAGGATTTGCATGTAAAATTTAAACTCCTGTTAGCAATGGAAGAAATTTTTTGCTCTGCAAAATTCTGGCATAACCATCTGTTTTCAAACTGTTTGGAATCCTCCTTTAATACTGAATGTGTTAGTACGAGAGCAGTATGCATTTCTTTCCTTACCTATCTTTGTAACCTCGAAACAGTTATCTCAGTGCCGTATCTATTTCTAACCTGTTGATCATCGGAATGCATGATGGGTTTGGCTGCATTTTGAGCTTTGTACAGAAAGAAATTCTCAGGAGGAGGAATGTTAATGGACTTAGTTGGAGCTCCTTCAAGTGACAGTTCACTTTGATCTTTTAAGATGAATCATCACAACTCAGAGATAGTCAGTGGGCAAGGCTTAGAGAGGTTTGACTGATCTATGCACATTCTGTGTTTTAATGAGCCTACATGTTAGGATTACCTGACAGTTTCCTTTTAGGCTGTTTACAAACTTAAGGAAATGCTATGGCATCTTAGTTTATTCTTGTTTGTGATTATCTGCCAAAATTAGCTTTTTGCTATTTCTTTGGAGATACTGGTCTTACAACATTAGAATTTCATTGCCTATTATCCTACTATTCCTACAAGCTTGTTGTATGTGCACTGGGTAGCCAAAGGCATTTGTGATTTAACTATTTGAAATTCAGCCCATTTCTCATGATAAATTCCATTACTTTTATGTTATGCCTAACATGACTTTGATGCAAAATTTCTGAGGTTTTTGTTCAGGACTTTTAGTACGCTAGTTGATTATGCTGTTGTAAAGTCAGTGGAGCTGAAACTAGAAATGTTACTACAAACAATAGAATAGCTATTGCCTGGGGCCTAAAATCAAGGGTCTGAATGTTTGATGATAACACTGAACAGAAGGAGTTATAATTCATCGACTGATGGGGAGATTTTTTCCTATGTTGAACTATGCTGGACTTTTTAAGCCCCTTTAAATTATACCATTAAGCCAAAGAGGAAGAACTTTTCTCAGCCCTTTTTAGCAAACTATAGCATTTAGATACCACCTCTAATTTTTCAGAGAGTATGGATAATTCATTTATTTATTTATTTTAAATCTTGCAATGGGAGGTGTGGAGAAATAACTCCATATTTACTGACGTACATTCAGCCACTGCTCAAAACGTTCATCTTCAGTTCTTATTTTTGGATTCTCACAACCAACAGTTGCTTATGCTGTGAAGCTGTCTTAGCCAATCAGTGTACAGATGGATGACCAAATATTTCCTGAAAAAAACTCCTTTTATTATAATGTATGGAATAAAATCCCTGTTCTAACTCTCACTGAAGTTTTCCTGTGTGTTTTAGGTGACTACATTGTTCAATGTATAGAACACTGAACAAGGATATGAGGTTGATTTTATGTACAGCTTGCGCTGCCATTTGTTCCTCATCTGCAGAACAGATTATTAATCTTTCTTTCCTTTATAATGGACCTTTGAACCTACTGATGACTGTGAAATTATTTGTATGCATATTATTATTTGCTTCTCATTTTCATAGAATCATAGAATGGTTAGGATTGGAAGGGACCTTAAAGATCATCTAGTTCCAACCCCCCTGCCATCAGCAGGGACACCTTCTAAATTCTTTTTGCCACCAGAATGGAAATCTGGTCTCTAAAATAAACATGGTTTGTTTTGTTTTGTTTGTTTTTTTCCTAGAAATGTATTTTTAAAACAAAAGCTAAGGAGAATTGCTGAAGATAGACAAGACTACCTTGCTAATATTGCATACTCAGTCCTACTGAGCCAGGATTTTGAACTTGGTACCCTTGGGATTCTGGCACTACAATGCTTTAGGAACATGGTGACTGTTCTTGGCTCGTTCTTGGCTACTGACAGGGCTCATAAAAATATTCATTCAGGTTAGACTAATGCCCCATCTAGGTCATGATCCCAGCTCAGGCATGGGCTAAAAATGAATGCCTGTGAGATGACGCTTTGTGGCAAGTCTGACGACCGCTTTCCTGGCTTCTGAAGAAAAAGGGCTACTTGAATCAGAGAGAGTATTTTTGGTTTTAATGGCCCATCAGATTTTTTCTTTTATGAATATTTCACAAAGTTTGTGAATCCATACATGTTTTTAGCATTAGCAATAAGTTCTGCCAGGGAGTTCCACAGTTCATCCTTGCACTAAGTGAAGAAGTGCTTGACTAGTTTTTAATTTTGAACCTCCACCTGCTAATTTGTATTTGGGGCTTTCTTGTTATTGTAGTGGAAGAGGCAACTAACTGATTTTTCTTTCGCCTCCTCCATACCTGTCATGATTTTTAGCTGACTCGTTTGACACTTTTCTAGACTGGGAGTCCTAACCTCTAAATATCTTCCTTCTGTGTAGGTTACTTGGTTACCTTTGATAGTTCTTGTCAACTTTTTTCAAATTCTCCTTCATGCTTTTTCTCAGATGAAAGGATCATAATTCCACATAACAATCATGATGTGGGCACAACACTGACTTTACCCAGTAGCATTACATTTTCGGGTGTTTTCCTCTGTTTGATAATAATTCCTAAGCTACTGAACTAATATGTTTCTAAGGCCTAAAATATGTTTATTTTAGCCTAAGGTCTCTTTCGGTTCTGCTAGCAGCTAATTCAGAATCAGTCACTGGGAGCATAACATGAGAAAAGGTTTATTTGCCAAATGTATTATTTTACATTTGTGTAGTTTGAACGTCATCTGCCATTTTATCCTCAATCACTCAGTGCCACAGAGTCTTTCTGCAATTCTTTTTTGCAGTCAACTTTTGTTTTTCTTCCCCTGAAAATTTATCATCCTTAGAAAACTTAATCTCCTGTTCATTCTCTTTTCCTGCTCATTCCTGAATGTGTTGAGCAGCTGAGGCCCCAGCAAAGAGCCCTGTGGGATTTCACTGATGCCTTCCCTTCAATGAGAAAATGGACCATTTATTGCAGCTCTTTCTTTCCATTCTTTCAGTTAGTTATTCCTGTGAGGACCTTACCTCTTATCTTATGTCAGCTTAATTTAAGACCTTTTGGTGACTGGACCTAGTTGAATACTTCATGGAAATCAGAGTTGGCTTTGTTAGCCACCTTTTCCCATTCTCAGTTTATTCTCAGTGGTTTTTGTCAGAAAATTCTAGTGGATTGTGGAGTAAGACTGTTGTTTGGTTTTTGGTTTTGTTTTTTAAAGTCATGTTGATTCTGTTTTCAAGTACAGTCACTGTTTGATAAAGAGGTCAGACCAACAGTCTATTTAACTGCAAGTTGGGTGTCTTGAAAAAAGTTATTTACAATGTTTTGATTCAAGAGACATGCTATACGTGTTTGATATTTTTTCAGTAAGTACTTTCTAATGATAGACCATATACAGGATTTGCTTGGGATAATGAAAAATTACAGATGAGTCTTTTCTGAATTTAATCACATTTGACTCTTAAAACACATGAGTACTGATGATACCACCTTGGTATCCAGTAGAATGATGGCAGTTCACAGTGTTTGGAAGCAGAACAAAACTTGCGTTCTGGGTCTTAGCACATAACCTCAAAATATTTCTAGCCATATTCCAAATAAAAAAATGACCTTTACTATTTGCAGTATAGATCAAATCCTAGTACTTTGAAAATAAGGGGATTAAGAAGGGTGTGACATTGTATAAATAGTAGTTTGACCACATAAATGCACCACTTCAATGTACAGAGAAAACTGTATTTACAATAATTTTAAAATGTTTTTAAGACAAGGTTGTATGTTGTAGAGCGACACAATTTCTCACTAATTTTTCTGATAACTTGTGACGCAGTAGAATTTGCTGCATTTAGTTTTCTACTGTTGGAAATACGTGTCACAAGGAAGTCCTATATTCTGAAACTCTGTATGTGTGATTATGCCTGGCAGTAACATGGAGACTTACTGATAGGACAGCTAACAAACAGAAAACCCTTCTCACATTCATTTTGAGATGAAGGACTAAAAGCCTGATATTTTGAAAAATATATGCTGTTTGTGGCTGCATACTACAGGGAATAATCTGTGTTGGTAATTTGGTAATACTCAATTAGAAGAAAATACAACAATGTCTGGCTGTGCTGTTTGTGTAGCTCTTATTATAAGAGATAACAGACATGTATTATTGAAATCTGAAATGGGAATGTTTTGAAACTACATGGACTTCACAGTGTTGCTCTTTCTACCTTCTTTTAACACTGGTTTATTGAATCAAATTAATGCCACTTTTCAGCTTTGATCGTGTTAAGTTTTGTATTACAATTCTTCAAACTTTCAAATGTACCTTGTGTTCCGTACTATTTTCTAATCTAAAAATGTCATATGCATTACGAATTTAGGAAAAGTAAACTAAAATAAACATGATTTTATTTGTGTTAAGAAACAAAAATGTTTCTAAAAAGACTATATGAAATTATTACATTCTCCACATAAATATTCCATTGTCTAAAGATATTTAAAAGCTTAATAAACAATAAACTATAATGTAATCTAAAGAGATCAATACTTCAATTACATTTCTTAGTAGTTTCCATAATGGTTTGTTAATAGGCAACACAGACGCAAATTCAAGAGAAAAATCAATATTTTATATACAAATATATG
Organism: Antrostomus carolinensis; assembly: GCF_000700745.2. NCBI lineage: Eukaryota > Metazoa > Chordata > Aves > Caprimulgiformes > Caprimulgidae > Antrostomus > Antrostomus carolinensis. The sequence continues at coordinate 47,780 of NW_010333759.1, forward strand.
TGCAAAGTTTATAATGAAGTTTTAATGAATGGCTTTTATCTATTTCTAGTCATCCTTACCGTTACAAAAAAAACCTGCTCTGAAGTCTTCCCAAGGAGTAGCATAAGAAAAAAAAAAAAAAAAGCGATTCAGAAAACTTGACCTCTCAGTCCTTATTCTGGTGGACAAAAGAGTTTAAATGTGGGAATTGTTGTTCCTGTTAAAACCATAAACTATGGCATTTAAGTTGTGCTTGTTGAACACATTGATCTCTACTTGGGTAATTGGAAAAAGTTTCCAAGTGCAATTGCAGAACAAAAGATCATGAACTGGAACTTATTACTGGATTGGCAGGCTTTAGACCACCCACTTACTGAATTGATCTTAATCTATCTATAGATTGATTTTTCCCTCCTGTCTTTGCTGTTTTGATACGTTCAAAAATTATACTGCTTTTTCGTTATTAATGCTAAGTCTGAAACAGGACCGATAAATCTTTTGAGCCAGGATGAGCTTAAAAGGTATGAAATTATAAGGTAAAGGTGGTAATTGCTGAGTACCAGCTGTGGCAGCAATGTGTGAGGACAAAAAAATACTGCATTAGTAAATCTTCTTTTGAAAGCATAGTTTTTGATTGGCTATATCTAAACTAGCTGCCATTCGTACTGCCAGGCATCACTGGAGTTCAGTACATGCTAATTACCTGAGCCTTTTCACAATGTTCACAGGGTGCGTTGTCACCCATATCCTTCTGGTTACAAATTACCTGCTTTAGAGTTTGGGTATAGCTAGTCAAGTTGTAATAGCATCATTTGGACTGTGATGTGGAAGCGTCCTCTGTTTGCAAGACAGGGTGTCTCTGAAAGTCTGTAAAGCACTAACACTGGCATAACAGAAGCTATAATGAGTTCAAATAACAGACCAATACAGTGTCTGAGGTGCTTGAGCGTGTCCAGAGAAGGGCAACAAAGCTGGTGAAGGGTCTGGAGCACAAGTGTGATGAGTTCACGGCTGAGGGAACTGGGGCTGTTTAGCCTGGAGAAAAGGAGGCTGAGGGGAGACCTCACTCTCTACAACTCCCTTGGAGGAGGGGGTTGGTCTTTTCTCCCAAGTGACAGGGCAGTGGGGGAGTCCTCATCCCTGGAGGGATTGAAGAGTCTCATAGACATAGTGCTGAGGGACATGGGTTAGTTGGAGACTTGTCAGTGTGAGGTTAATGATTGGACTTGATGATCTTGGAGGTTTTTTCTAATATAGGCAATTCTGTAATTTTGGGATTCTGTGTCTGGCTGTTTTTCTAGTTTCTGTGTGGTTTTTTGATCCCTGAATATAATTTTTCATGGGGCTTAAATTTAGTTGTTGGCTTTTTTTATTTATGAACACTCTTTTTCAGTGCTCTGACACCCATGTCCCAACTCAGAGTAGTTAAGCATGTGTTTGAAAGCAGAAGTGTATTGGGTCAGAAGTTTGAAATACTTAGTTGCTGGTAGGGTGAGTGAGGTAAAGAGCTAAAGTTTACAAAATTGTGAAGACAGTATATGAGCTGAATATGGTGGAAGAGCACCCACTAGATCCCTCAGCACAAGCTACAGTGGGTAGGGAACTTAGAGAATTTCCTGACAGTTAAGATTGTGAATGCAGATGATATCAGCAGGTCTACAAAGAGTTTGGACAAATTCACAAACAAGTCTATAAAAGCATGCTGAAAGCACTGGGACAGGTTGTACCCACTAACATCCCTAGTACTACAGTTGTGGTCTCTGGGGAAGCATAAGAGGAGTGCACTATAGCAAGCAGCCAGGCTTCTGTGCTGCCTGTAAATAGCTTCACCCATCGAACGTGTCAGAGACAGAATAGTGCTCCAGATGGACAACTCATCTGATTCAGGGCATTTTTTAATACTATTATTATGCAGAATGGCAGGACTGTCATCATATATATGTGATTTGTAAGCTAGTGTCTTATCAAGAAGATAAAATTTTTAAGATTTTTTTAAATGAGAACTGATGTTTGGAAGCCTGATAAACTAGAACAGTTAGAAAAATAAAATACTGTTGCCAAGTATATCATGCTGAATACTGAGTAACTCAATTTATATCAGTGATGCTGCTCAGATGCACATTGGTGTGATATAAAGCAGAATTTAAAGAATGGGAGAAATGAATAGTCAGGGTGATAGTCACCACAAGAGAGAACAGATTGATACATTCAGCTTGGATATTTTTAGTCTTCAAATTCACAAATCTGTCTTTCTGCCAAGAGAGCATATCTGAAACAAGCAAATGTCCAATCTCTGTCAGTACCAGATAAACTGTATTGCATGTGTGCAGCAAAACCATCACCTACAATAGTACTTTGAATCTTAACTAATTCAGGCATTTCTCCCTTATTCCAGGGACTGTTTTTAATTCATAGAAAAGATTGTATTGAGAAAACCCTGTTTATTTAGCCTTCTCCCTCCCC
>NW_010333759.1:50255-120483 GCF_000700745.2 Antrostomus carolinensis
AGGGCTAACACATGCATTTGTGAGAGGCGGATGTTACAGCAGTTATAGAGTTACAGTATGTTATTGAGCGGATTGGCCCTAGAAATGGCACAGACACGAGTCTGGCTGTCCTGACACCAGAGATCAATCATGTTACATTAGTTTGCTTTTTTTGACACTATTATGTTACTTTATATTTCTTGAAGGTGATACAAACTCAATGGAAAAGAAGTATCAAGCATGACATTACACAGATTAGATGCACGCACTGTTTTGGATATGTTTGTCTTTCCTAGATTGATTACTCTTGTATTTTAAGGCAGCTTACATTATTTGCTGCACCAAACATGGAAATAAGCCTTTAGGTGTTTTACAATGTGAAGGATCTAAATTCTAATGACAGAACCCATTGTGGCAATATTTGAACACTGCTTTAGAAAATCAAAGTAGTTCTGAAACCTCAGTGCATTTCTTCTTTAAATATCACTATGATATAAACTCTGTATTCCCAAACTCCAAATGCATAAAACAACAAAATAAAAAGCTAACAAAACTTTTCTATTCTTGGAAAGGGGATGAATCCACAGATGTTTTCATAGCACTGTTCAAATTTAGAGGTTAGGATGAATATTTATTTACTGCATGTTAGTGCAGCCTTACTTAGAGTAGTAAAATACTACTTATTCAGTTAAGTATCTGTCATGTAGGAACTCCTCTTCAGACATGGCTGCAGAGACCAGGTCTCCTTTGTGCAACCATATCACTCGGGAAAATACTTAACTGGGTGCAAGAAGAGAGAATTAACCCACTAGGCATTAAAGACCTTGCAATAATAAACCCAGATATAACCAATAATTTTCTTTCATAAAAGCACTTATTGAAGCAGCATTTTCTGAATTACAAGTAACTTATTTCCCAATGTTGGAGATATTAATTACTAATAAATTAATTATCAATAAATGCTTTGAAAATATACCTCAGCAATCTACATTGAAGACTTTGTGTACTTGTTGATGGTGCAGTGAATGCCCGTCAAATGCAGGATAAATCTGTGTTACAAAACTGTGAGATTTGATCTTTTTTAAAATGCAGAAGACTTTGCAAATGCAATTAGAAGACTAGGCATGAGTGAATGTTATTTGAAAACAATTTAATAAATAAATTTTAAATTGTAAGAATGTTTGTTAAGAATATAAAGCAAAAGCACCTTGTGAATCATTCTCATTAAACTGAACACTTATTTTAGGGTTTTGTTGTTCTTTTTTTATTTTAACCATTTCTACCAATGTGCTGGATATTTAAGTCATGAAAAAGGATGGTGGAAATGTTGACCTCTTTCACAAAAACCAACACAATTATCTGTTTAAATCTGAAGGGAGATAACTTAAAATTTATACGCAAGTGAAACCTGTACTGCATGTTGAAGATTTTACTTGAAGGAGAGAAAAAAAAAAAAAAAAAAGCTGTGTAGGTGTTGTGAATCATTCTTTAATCTTTTACTGAATATTTAGGAGTTAACAAATTCTTTGTTGTGTCTAGAACTATTTTATTTTCCCTTCCTAATTAATCTTCTTGGGTTTGAATTCTCTGTTTCTTCAACAGTAGAGAATAATGCCAACAAGTATTTTAAGGAGTTTTTTCTTTAGAAAAGTCTTCATCGCTGATGGAGTGCGTGTGTTTCTTTTTTAATAGTGGAATGGATCAAAGAAATTGGATTTGAGGTGTTTAATTAAGTCTGTTCACAGACAAATGGTCTTGATGAGTGACAGGCTGGTGTGGTGCAGTCCACCAGGAAAAACAGCAATTAAAATGAACCTGTGGACTCTGCATCATGATCTTCTCAAGTTCAGGCCGCAGAACTAATTTAGAAAAGAACTAACATAATGTTGACAGAGAATCGATAATGAAAGCCACCATAGGATATTTCACTAATGCAAAGTTTCTTTAACCCCTCCCCACAATTCAACATTTGTTCACAATTTATGCAGTTTTAATTCTCCTGTGGTAGTGTTATGAATATGCATACATGTTATTTTCTTTTTCCCCTTTCATTAAAAAGTTGAAAATAAAACTACTCATTATAGATTTAAGAACTCTGTTTAGTGAAATCAGTCGATTTATGCTAAATATATTAAAGAAATTGATGTCCCATTGGAGTTGGTGATAAATACTTTCTCTCACAATTTAGAATAAAAATTACTAACATAATGCGAGGCAATGTAACTTAAATGTCTCTAGAACTAAGGCAAACACTTCCATTTATATATCTACTGAGAAGAATTAATCCATTGCTTAGTAAGTTCTGCTGTTACATTAGGTATTGTTTTTATTTTGTAAGGGCATGAGAATAAGTACTTATGATCTGATCTTGTGGAAATTGGAAAGGATTTAGGAAGGTCTTCAGAAAACCCATCCAGGCAGACACTAGCTGAATACTATATACTTCTTTCCTTTTTCCTGTAGGCCCTTAAAGTGAGTAGGTTTGTCTGTTTTCTTAATAGCTTGTCTGAGCAGACTGATATGCATAGCATGTATAGCTTCATTTAGTAAATGAGTAAAATGGTATATTGGAATAAGCAGTCCATGTCTAGCTTTATTTCTTTATAGACTCCCACCTACTTACTATCTCAGCAATTTCACCTTTTTGTTTCTCTTCTTAGGATACTTATTTTATTGGTTTTGTCTGTTTATTAAAGGAGAATTAATTTTAGATTTAAATTTAGCAGGTTACCTATATATATATAAATCCTTTGTGGATTTTTTTTTTTCTTAATCTGAAAGTGAAGATGTTACCCTGAAGAGACAGGCAAAAACATAGTTCAGAGAATGTGGTAGAGGTTCAGCAAAATGTTGCTCAGATAGGCTGAACTTGGGTGGATGGATCTCAAAAGCATATTAAGTTTACAACAGCAGGACATCCTCCATTGGTAATATAACAGTCTTCCATCCTACCCTCTTTCCATAAAAGTGGTCAGTCACTCTTCTGCTCTCCACTCTCTACACATTACTCTGCCATCTGCCTTCCCTCTCTCCCCCTCTCAAAATATCTGAGATCCTCCGTTGCTGACCACACCCCAAAATTGGGTAAGCAAGAAGCCTAAAACACAGGAATGGAATTAGGCACTTCTGAGACATAACCTTGTCTTGCAAAGGAAGCCAAAGGTGGTAGACCATCACAGTTGAGACACATCTCTTAAAAAGTCATCCATTATAATGCATCTAGGTGCCATGCTTCAGGCTGGGTAGCCATACATTTGGGCTGCAAACCCTATGCTCATACATGATCCAAATGCAATAAGTGCGTTATAGGGAAATTTTCATGGCCTTTTTTTTTTTTTTTTTGGTGTATTTTGTTGTTCTTTTTTTTCCTTCTCCTCTTTTCTAGTGAAATATCTATAGTGATGATGATTTCAGAAACACATCAGTTTCATACTATGCTGGGAAAAGGAGTGTCCTTATGGTTAAGATGTGCCCAAAATCTTCCAATATAAAAATTACTTGAAATGTGTGTAATTGGATGTGATGAATCACACCCTCTTTTTTTACGTATGAACTTTACTGGGGAAAAAAGACCAGTTGGTTAAATGTCAGAGACTGTTCAAAAATGAATATGCAAGAAGAAAAGATCACAATAAAAGCTTCTTTTATGACAGTGGTGTTTAATGGGGAACCTGAAGGATTTAGATTGCCATCAGGAGAGAGCAGAATGCAGAAGAGGAGGCAGTGATGCTTTTCCTTGAAACATAGTTTTCTGAGAAAATGTTTGGACTCATCACAGTCCATCCTCTGCCAGGTTTTACTGAGTTATTAGAATTAACTTAGTATCCTGGAAGGGAAAAATAGGTGACAGTTACTTTTGCTTTAGAGAGGGCAAATCTTTGGATTTGGGGGTCAAATTCAGAACTACTGAAAGGATAAGGTGAAAGTTTTTTCTCCATGAAATACTGTGCTGTCAGCTAAGAGACAGCTTTAAATACTATGGTTTCTGCTCATACACTATGGGACAGAGTATGATTAGGTTCTTTCTAAATGTGCCCTTTTTGCTCCCAAGATGTCATTTCAAAGCAGTTTCTTGGTAGCTGAGACTCAAGAAGAGCACACCCAGGATTCTGTGCACTGGGGCATGTTGAGTTCATTCTCATTAGGTGTTTGCTAAATCTCTGATAGTAAAACAAGTTTCTTGGAATTAATGTGTGGCAGTTATTTCAATTAAACATTTGCTAAAGGCTTTTAATGTCCTTATCAGTAAAATTCAGTGTAAGCCTTAGATTAATTTGTTCATGATTGTGTAGTGCTTTGGAAATACAAACTAAATAAGAAACACTATTATTTTACTATCTTCCAGATTCTGCAGTGCCATTGCTTCCATTCTCATCAATGCTGGAAATGCTTAAAACTTAACTTTCAACTAACTGTTGAAATACTGATGAATATCAGTTATGTGCAGAATTATATGCATAACTTTATCAGATAAACATAATTCTGTGTATTATGGCTCATACTTAGATCTTAAGAAGCTCTAGTATATTTAAAGCTTGACAAAGGCATATGGAACAGTCCCAATTATTTTAAAAAATTATTTTAATTTTTTTTTAAAAAAAGGAAAATGAAAAAAATCCACCTGACAGTATCCCAGGTAGCTACAGAAATTTGTGCTGATCTCTAAAAATACATTGCACTCAGACTCATAACTCTTCAAACAATTTCAGGTTCAAACTTTTAAGTATTATTTCAGAGCAGAAGGGGAAGAATTTGCCCTTTTTTATTATTTATTTATTTATTTTTCCCCTCCAAAGTGTGATGCTCCTGTATTTAGGGATTTTGGCCACAGAAGAGGAGCATGGAATTTTCTTTTCTAGATACAGCATGAACTTGTCATCTGTATTTGCTGTCTAAGGCCCTAATTAGGTTATCATGTAATCACATATTTAAATACCATTGGTCAAAATAGCCCTTAAACAAACATTTACTTTTTGATGTAAGTATATATGCTTTCCTGAACACACAGCAGTACCAAAGAAAACTGAGATTTATTCAGGTGAAAGGATTCAGCCTAGGTTGCAGAACTAGGAATGAGTGCTCCAGTATCTCTCCCAGTCAGGCCTGTTCATTAGTTGCTGAGCTAGACTGCTTTTGGCTTTTTGAATCTTTAAACTCAGCAGAGGCCATATGCAACTCGGTGGAAAACTATTTGACTGGGAAATCACAAGTCCAAATAGCAGAACTGTGGCATTCTTTAGAAATATGCCTAATAATAACATTTTCCTACTTTTTTTTTCTCTCAAGTAATACATGGCTTCAGCAGTGTTTTCATTTCACACAGTTTTATCAAAAGAGAACAGAAAGTCTATTTCAGCATGGGGTGTTTTTCAGCTTTTCTTGGTTGCCTAAGACACATTTGTTATATTCATTTGGATCAATGAATCTCAAAACCAAGCAAGACTCTCGCATCTTGTATAACATTTTTAGACTTGTTCTGGTCCATATTTGTAGCTTCCTTGGTTTTAGACTTTAGTGACTTTTTTTTTTTTTTTTGGTCCTAATTTCTGGTACAAAGACTTCTACCAACTTCTATAATTTCTAGATTAATAATAATAAAAAAAAACCCAGTGTGCAAGTTACTGTTAAATTGGCTCATTAGCAGTTTCACCAATTGTTTCTTTTCTCTCTTCTTCTTTTTCCTTTCTTTTTTTCCTTTTTAAGTGCTTCTTTCTATCACTGTTGCTAGCTGTGTCCTATTTGCAAAGCTTCATCTACTCGCACAAAACAGCTTGGAATTGTGAGGTAGATTTTAGGAGATTAAAGAATGCACTGTAATACACTAGACTTAATCCTAATGCCAGTAAACTCTTTATATGCTATCCTCTCCTCAGGATTACAAAGATTTATGTAACCATATTTTTTCACATCCAAAGGAGCTTAAAGGAATAGACATAGATTTTTCTGGGTGTTGAATAAAAGCAGTAAGCCCAGATAAAGTATTTTTGTTCCTCAGATAATATACCAGAATGTAGCATTTTCAAATTGAGTGGTCATAGGAGACATAGTTGAAAGGGATGAAGGGGGCAGAAAAGAGCAAGCACAATTATACCTGAAAAATAATAGGTTCACTTCCTGAAAAATAAGTGTGGTACCCTGGAGTGAATTACCTGTTTTTTTTGGCTTTTTAGTTTAAATGGCATAAGTATAATGAAGAATAGATAAAATCTGCTGTTTAAAATACTTTTTTTTTTTTTTTTTTTTTTACTGAGTGTTAGCCTAGATAGATATCTGACTGCTTTTTCATTTTATTATTTTTTTAAAAAAACCGTGAAGCTTAACCTCAGTGTGGAGCTGAGCATCTGAACATGAGTACCTCAGCTTCCAATCTCAACAACTGACATATAGCTTAGCTTCTTATATTATGGCTGCACCCACTCACATTGTACTTTGATTTTGATTTCATTTTTTCATCTCTAGAAAATGCAGACATTGTAGGTCTTGCTTTGAGATCCCAAAATCACATAAGAAAGGAATAGTACATAAATATACCCCAACATACAGGTCTCTGGTGTAAAAAAACAAACAAACAAACAAAAAACCCTCAAAATGTCATGTTTTTAACTTATTTGCAATGTTGACCATTTCAAACATTGATCCTAGTCCCAGAAATTTATGCTGAACAACATTTAACATGGCCGAGAGACTCAAGAGTTGCTCTTTCAGGGTTTGGCCAGCATCCAAAAAAAATCAAGGAGGAAAAAAATCAAAACTATGAATCCATTCTCCCTTTTCTAAATCTCAGCTAAAATCTGACATGTAGGTTGCATTTTATATATTTTTGGGAAACATTTTCTTTGTTAATCTTAGCATGTAGCTCCATAGAGAAGCTAAGAAATGCTGAATATTAGATTGTTTTATAGTCTTGTACTGAACATAATAGCATTATTAATAACATTTTTTACTGAACAAACTAAAAACTGACTTACAGGAAAAACTATTAGTAATAGCACCTTTGCAACAGAGATAAAGACTTAGAGGAGATGCTATAAGTTGGTTCATCAGCTTATATAAATCTGCATGGGTTATTTACTTGAGTAAATGCAACAGTTTTCATGGTCTGAAAATGAATTCCAGAAAGTTAAGAGTGCAACAGGTATAATTCTGCAGAAGGCATACGTCCTTGGTTTTGGCTGGGATAGAGTTAATTTTCTTCCTAGTAGCTGGTATAGTGCTGTGGTTTGGATTTAGTATGAAAATAATGTTGATAACTGACATTTTAGTTGTTGCTAAGCACCAAGTCAAGGACTTTTTTAGCTTCTCATGCCTTGCCAGAGAAGAGGCTAGAGGTGCATGAGAAACTCGGATGTGGTACAACCAGGACAGCTGACCCAAACTGGACAAAGGGATATTCCAGACCATATGACATCATGCTCAGTATATAAACTGGGGCAGTTGGCAGGGAGGCAGTGATTGCTGCTCAGGGATGGGGTGGGCATCGGTCAGTGGGTGGCATTATGCATAATTTGTTTCAAATAATTTTGTTGTTGTTGTTATTATTATTACATATTTATTTTCTGCGATATTAAGCTGTCTGTATCTCAACCCACAAGTTTTACTTTTTCTTCCCCCCAGTTCTCTTCTTCATCCTACTAGGGGAGAGGAATGAGTGAGTGGCTCTGCCGTGCTTAATTGACAGCTGGGCTTAAACCACGACAGTGTAGAAAAGTCTACATTCTTCTTACCTATATGCATTCATACGATATGTACATTTCTGCAAATAGTATAAGAACTAGCAGAATCTCTCTTCCAGAAGATCTGCCTAATATCAGACTGATCTTAAAACAACAATAAACTTTCTGTTCAACTTAGTGGGAACAAAATTATGTATGTCTGACATGAAATGACAAATATGAAAAGGATGCAGCTAGATTTTAACTTAAATGGAGGTAGAAACTGTAAGAATATAATGAGTAAGAAGACTTAAGTGGGCTACAGAAAGAAATTTGGAAAAGCACAGAGACTGGGCATGCATTGGAAAAAGGAATTTACAAGAGGAGGAGATACTATCATATTAACTCATTTAGATGCTACATCTCTGTTCATCTGAACAGGATGCAACCTAATTGAGACCCCAGGAGTGTGTGACCATAAGAGATCTCTTTATAAAGTTTTCATGTGCATAACACATAGCTTGTACTGCAAAAAGCAAAGATGTATTCTGGGAGTTTTACTCTTCCCTATTGTACTATAGAACAAGAGAATGGATATCAGTTGCTGTTTTCTGCTTGTGGAGATAGGGAAGTCTCAAACACTGCAGGCAAGAGCATTCTAATCTTAGAAGTGAAAATAAGAGAAAATTTATTTCTAAAAAATAATTGCTTTTGGAAAAAAATCTTCTGATGTTTACTCTGATCTTAAACTTCAAATACACTGAATTTTTACATTTGTGTTGTAGTGGTGTGCCTTTAATATCTATAATAACAGAACTAGAAAAAAACCAACTATCAGCTATCAAATTCATTTTTTGTCTAACAGTGTTTAACGTCATGTGAATTTTGTTACTGAAGATTTGTATTTCCTAATTTTTAGAATTAAATATTCAATGATGTAAATGTGTACCAGATTAAATTTGCCTATCAGTTTCCCAAATGACATTATGTGGGAAACATACTAGTGATTGTAATCAAAGTTGTTTTACAGACAGCAACGTATCAGGAGCCTTCATACGTTTTTAAGTCTTGCTACTGGGGAAGCTCTATAAATAACATTATCAGAACCATGCATATCCTGAACACTAATGTTCTCTAAATGCAGATATTTAGCTTAAGCTTTTAAAATTTTAGAGGACATAACTGTGTGTGTGAGTGGTGATTTGCTGTCTCCAGTCCTCTTTGATGGAAGGTTAGAGTGTAGCAGTGCATTTCTCTAACTCTGATTTCTACTGTTTTCAGGGTGAGTGGAAGACTTTTTTTTACCTGTACCCTTTTGACATGACTTATCTCTTTTCTACATGTTTTGACACTATCTTGTCTGCAGAATGACGATTGTATTTTTTTCTTGTTGTGAAGGAATGAAAAAAACACTAGGATCAAATATGATTTCAGGAGATTATGAGCCTTTTTATTGAACTGAAAAACCATTTAAATGTGGCCTGGCCTGTTAGGATGACATTTTTCACTACCTGAATATCTACTGAGTTTTTGTTTTTTGGTTTTTTTTTTTAATAAAAAATGTAATGTTAGCAGTTTCTGACTTTTAGAGGAATAAAAGAACCCCACTCCTCAAACTCCCACTTGAAATGTCCAAAATCAAGGTAGTCAGCTGTAACACAGGAAAACATTTGAAAAAAAGATTGCTGTCTTACCACAGTAGATGGAAACATATTAAAAAATTGTAGTCGGCCCTCATTATTTTTCAAATAAGTTGAGAGACAGGAGAATGTTTAATTTCACTGCACTTCTAGAACTGGTTCTGCAAAGTACTTATTCAGTGGGCAGAGTCTCAGGGAAGAAGAATGAGAGAAAAGCACCTAGTGTACAAAGCAAAGTCTATTTATATCTGGTATCTCAACAATGACTTTCAAATAGAGGAAAAGATAGAAAATGTTGAAGTGTCTTTTGCAAAAAAAATGGTCATTTCAAAAAGTGGGATTTCAGCACCTTTCCAGAGCAGCATAGAGCCTTTGACAGCTGTTGTGTAACTAAATGCAGAGAGATACACGAGATGCAGCACTTAGCATTTTATCAGCCATACAAGAAAAATAAAAGCATAGTTTGATACTTTAAAAAATGAATGAAAAAATGTTTCCACCTTTGGTGATGTCTGACATTTAAAAATATTGGAGAAGTAGTGTTCTGCTTGATTCCTTTATTTTTTCTATTAGAAATATTATACTGAAGGCTACTTTTGATTCTATAAATGTATTTTATGTTGCAGGATATACAAAGTTAAAGAACTGTATTTACAGAAAAGGAAAAAAAAAATTTAAAAAGTTAAAAGTTTTGGTGTTATCATGTCTTTCTTTCTAGGCTGTATAAATCTTGTCTAAACCAGTGTAATCTGAAGGGACAAGCAATCAGTATCAGGCTAGGTGATCACTTTTTCTCGTAACACGAAACAACGCAGGAAATAATATAATTCAATAGGAAATGTCAGGGAGAAATGAAAGGAAGTCATTGGTTTCTCTGAACTGTCACCAGTCTTGTCTTCAAATGTTCAAATCATAAACAACATGAATTTGCTTCTCATCTCATTAATGTCAATAGTATTGGGTATTTTTGGTTTGGGTTTTTTTCCCAGTGCAGGATTAAAGGCCTATCTCTCTTTCCACAGTCACTAGATTTGTATAAGTCTGAGTTATGTTATCTCAGAGCAGATAACTATAAGCCAGTCCTAAACTTTCTGAGGTGCTTACTCTACTTTAGACTATTAACATTTTAGAGTATTATTATTGTTGCATTGTACATGAAAAGAAAGAGGAACACAACAATGCCCACGAAACTCTTAACTGATATAGAAAGGACAATCCCTGCAGTGAGAGGAGTGTTGTAATAGAAGTACTGCTGGTCTTTTTTCAGCATAGTAGATGCCAAGGACAGGAGCCTCACATGCTGGTACTCAGCTTTTCTATGCATGTGGCGTTCATGGTAGTGTAGTGCTTTTTGTCCAACAATCTTAAACCATTTTACAATTCTTATTTCCTTAAACCTTACGATATTTTCATGAGATAGAATGGGAGAATAAGCCCCAAATCTGACTGTAGAAACTAAGATAAAAAGAACTAGTTGGGGAAATTACTGAGCAAGTCAGTAGCAGAACCAAAATCACAACTTTTTTCATTCATACTGTATGAAGTACTGAGAGCTATCTTTGCTGTATTCTTCACTAAAAATTCACATCCAAGGTGTCAGAAGAGTTACAGCATCCTGTACGGCCAGTAAGCAATAAGAGCATTTAATTATAAACTTTAAATGACAAAAGGACGGTTTATCTACCAAAGTAGATTATCAGCAACAGTGAACTAATGTTCCCAGAATGCAGTAGACATTACAGATACTAAATTATTCTGCTTGCAATTTAATGTTTGAGAGTTTTTTGTCTTTGCCTTTTTTTTTAATTTTCTTTTTTTTCAAAAAAAGGTAAGATAAGCATCAGTTTAATCTGCCTCCTGTTGGGTTTATTAAATATATCAGCTTTTCAGTTTTACTAACTTTTTTGTGTATGTATATATACAGAAACCTTTAGTTATGCATTCTGTATAACCTGTAGAAATATAGAATATTTTATATAAATGTGGAAATGTTTATACCATATTTATTATCTCTATAAATATATAGAAATAGATAAATATATATTTCCTGAGAGAGTTTGTAGAGAGAATGTGACAATGAAATCATTATGAACATAAACTACCCATAAATTGAAAAAAGTGAACAGAACATTTTATATTAAGAAATTTTGAACTTGAAGTGGAGAATTCTTGCTGCATAAATCTTAGAAAAAAGCTGTCCTATTCCCTCCAAACAGACATTTATATATTTGTAAGGAAAAAGCCTGGACTAACAGAAGTTTTCTAAGCTCATTGGGTTTCTCTGCCTAATTTTCAAAAGTCCTACTTCTGTGCTAGGCCCTGCCTTCTGGGCTGATGCTGTTGAGTCACCCACTCATACTGCAAATGTGATCATAAAGGATACTGATGCTGGGCTTAAATGTGTGTGTTGATGAATTGGCTCAAGAGTAATTGGCAACATGTTGCATCTGCTGATGGCTGGGGTTTGGGATTTTGTTTTGTTAATCCTTGTCAAGGAGTAACAGAGCACCAGCAGAGAGAGCACTGCAATCAGGAGAGCGGCTGAGAGAAGTGGAGGTGTCTCCTGAGGGAATTTAGTTAGCTGGAACGTGTTGGGACCTTGGCAATGTGGTGGCCTGAAGACCTTCAGGTGCTGAAAAACCCTTCAGGATTTGAGACAGATGTCATGGCTTAATCATAGGCTAACTCTACACTGGCTGTATATTCCACAGAAAAATGAGGTTTCATTATGCTTTCTCTGGATATTGTTTTTTTCTTTATGTTCTCTCTTAAATCTATACAAAAGTATCTCAGAGAAAATGTTCCAAGTAATGATTAACTCTTCTGCTTTAGTTACCTGAAATGTGAATGATATCTCCCTAAGTAGTAGATGGAGGTGTTCCTCTAAATTTTAAAAGTACAATTCATAGGAAACTTTATTATGTGTTTGTGCCACAGCATAGTTCAGTTATCTGTATCATCATAACATCACAGGACAGGTAAGGTTTCATTTCTTTATTTAATTGGAAACACACATAGAAGAGACTGCCACTAAAATGTCATCTGTCTGCTTATTACTCTTTAAGGGATATTGTAAAGCGTTCTTCATGTACCATAAGATTTTAAAATATTGCATGCAATTCGCTACATAAAAAGCTTTAACACTTCCAAAAATGTTTTTAATGTAGCCTAATTTTTAATATACTGGTCTTCTAAACATCTCTTCCCCTCCCCCCCCCCCCCCCCCCCCCCTTGTTTTGTTTGTTTGGTTTGGTTTGTTTAATTTGGAAAGCTCCTTCAAATACAAGTGTGTTACAGACATTTCAATTGTCACTATGGGTTGATTTCACTGTTATATCTATGTCAGGCAAGTTACATCAGCAAGTCCCTTAACCTCTCTCTCTCTCTGCTGAATTCTTACTATGCCCATGATACATAGCTGAGTTTAAACTCTCAGGCTCTCTTTTAGGCATTCAACTTACTCCAGTATAATTTATGTGTTAGTGATTTCTAGGACGAAACACATGTAATGTTCTCCAGAAAGAGTTAAAACCACTTATTCACCAAACAGATCTTCCCTGGGAATAGCGCTAGACTGTGGGACAAATTCGCACGAGAGCTGAGTATCATTACAAAGCTTCTGTTCCGAATGCAAGATGTGCTTTTTTAATCTTGCTTTTTCTTAATGCCAACTCAATATCCAATGTGTGCAAATTAATTTCAATGTAGAAATAAAAGTATAGTCCAAACATTATTTCTTGTGAGCAATACAGATGCTATTAAGTTTGCCGGCTATAATTGTGTTCAGGACCCCCAGTTGGGTCCATTTTTAATCATACATCAGATGTAATAAGTGCAGTCACCACTTCTGTCAAATTGTAGTGATCTGTTAAAAAAATAAATAAAAATGGATATTTATTCATCCCTGTTGGCAAACATAGGGGTCAACACTAAATAGTAAACAACACAGAAGTATTACAACAATGGCAAAAATTCACCTGTCCTGGATTTGTAGCTTTTAAAGTGAATACCACTGAATGCCTTTGAGTCCTTGTTTTAAAAAGAGAGGATTAGAAGGCTTGTTGGAGACAGTACAAGTAAAACATTAGTTTAGAACAAAATTCACTGCAATAGCTCAGATGTAGTAACTCTAATAGTGCAAGTTTGCCAGGTCTTTTTCACTGTATTGATGAATCTTCTATAGACCTAGATTAATTTAGCTGTATGACTGTGTTTAGCCAGGAGGTGATAGTCAAACCTGCTTTAACGTGGAGACGTTTAATTGCTTTCCCGCAGAAGGAATGCTGTAAAATGAAAGATAACCCTTATACACTACAGATTGTATACAATGATAATTTCCCACCCACACATCATCCATGTTAGATTTAGCCTTTCTGCTCTTGAATCGTCCCCTCAAAACAGCTTGAGGAAAGAGGTTCATGTTAACCTGAAGTGCTGAAATTGTCAGAGCCTGTTGAAATGACTGTGGTAAAATAAGCTTCAGTGATCTGATGATTCATCTTAATCCATTGCCTAGTGTTGTGTATAAAGTTGTCATTCTAAATGCTACATGTGGATAATACAGATACAATGTTATTCTCACCAGATACTGCATAATTAGCCATGCCCATTTATCTTCTCACACACATGCAAATCATTAGTAATAACTGCAGAACTCAGCTTAGAGCCAGTTTAGAAAAGAAAATTGAGACACCAGTAAGAGAAAGTTCTTAAACTGAGTCCAAATACCTTTAAGTCTGAATACTAGTTTTAAGAAGACTTTTGTATATATCCTTATTTTTAACGTCATATATGCACAAATTGAAAATTTGCATCCTAAGAAAAGGATAGCTGTTTGATCCATTAAGACTTTTATGGCAGGTGGGGGTGTCTTGTTGTTTGGTTTTTGTTTGGTGTTTTGTTTCATTCTCTGAAAAAAAAATAAATGACAGCCTTCAAATCAACAGTCATAAAAGGTGTGCTGAAACCTAGTTGACTTAGAAATTCATTTATTACAGATGCATATTCTTCGTAATTAGATTAACAGATGTTATTAACAGGCTTTGGGGTGTTGGTATTCTAATATCTCATGAGATGGCAAGACAGTTCCATCTGCTTCTAAGTGCCAAAATGAATAGCAATGCTTACTTCTAAGCTCATTATCCTCCACCATAGAAATTCTTGACTATCCTAGTGTTGTATGAATTTAGTGGTAGTTTTATTAATGAGCAATACCTATACAGCATAATGTGTAACTTATGAACTATGGTGGCAGAGCAATTTTTATGTAATCACAGCTTGTGTGTTTCACATGCACAGCTAGTCAAAACCTCTTGTACTGCTGTGCAAGACTAATATAACTCATACATGATGAGATGATTCCTTTTCTATGTACAACTAAGAAATAAATGGAGCAATTATCTTTTTATGGACAATGATAGATATTCCACCAAATATCTCTATTTTCATTCATATAAGAATCAGCCAAAACAATTGTTCTAGTCTTGAATAGTTTGAAGCTTCCCCAAAATTGTTTAAAATAATTGGATTTTATTACTGTAAAACATTGGAAGTGCCTGCTGTAAACATAATATTGAAAATTCATAAAACCTGGACTATTAGGATTTAAACTAGAGCAATTGCTTCTAGAAATTGATGTGCATTCCAGGAGTAAGAAGGTAATTGATTGTAATTTACTGATTTTGTTCTTAAGCATCTCTGTTGTACTTTAGTTGTGTTGCTAGTGTACCTTCCAAAGATTTCACTAAATTTGGAATGTGTATAAATTGTCTCAAGTACATACAGCCCAACTAGTTCATTAGAAAAGAAGACATTTCACCGAGATATGCAAAGAAACTGCTAGGTGTTTGCTATCCCTATGGAGTACTTAATACTGCTATGTTTTTAGAACCTTGTCTGCTCTTATGCAGTAGTTCAAGATATTAAAGATGAGTTTCAAAGGTGATTCAAGAAAAATTCTTTGTAACTCACACTTTTGGTTCAACACTTTCTACTTGACAAGTTTAGACTTGCTTAGACTTATTCTCACTTGCTGATGCAGGGGTTATTGATTTGTACAGATCACTTGTGAATTAACAGAAACATAAGAAGCCTGCACTGGAGTTTATTTACATGCCAGGGCATCTGGGTTTAGGAGGAATAACAACTTAAAGTGTATATTAATATTGCATGTTTCTACTTCAAATAAAATACTTTCTTCCAGCATCTTGCCACATAAATTGTACTAGCACAGTTGCCTTAGATTAAGACTGCCTGACATCTGACATTACATTCACTGATGTGTAACTTTCCACCACCATACACATTACCTCTGCATTTGTCCCTGTGCTTAATCAGAATGAATCAATCAGAAGTATTTTTTCTGATGCATAAGTCACCACAGCCATGACTTTAGCAGGTTCTGTAGAGGTCACAGTGAAGAGTGGAGGTTTGTCCATAATAAGCCTTGCTTGAGTTACTATTATAGCTGTCTTGGAGTGCTGTAATAAATGAGAATAAGTATGTGAAACAGCATACTTCATTGCAGTTTAGTTTTGTTTCACAACCTTAGGAACAAAGATTTCCTCATCCCAAATAACTTTTGTGTACCTTTTATCACATTCAGAATAAGAAAAGTTTACCTTGCTTCAGCTCAAAGAGTAAAAAGAATATTTCAGGATGTCAGTCAGTCTAAAACTCACATGAGAAATCTCGCTGATGGTAATACTTGGCACTCAAACTGTTACTACACTTTGCTGTAGAGCATTCAGACCTTTCTGAATTAGATTATGCTTTTTGAAAAATGTGAATCTCTCTGGATTGATGGTATGTTTATGTGTACATTATCTTTGCCTGTGTACTCCAATGGGGCATCTGTCTTTAATCTCACAGAACTTTGACAGTGTGTCTCATAAGCATACAAATTGAGCAAGTTTCTTTTGCAAACTAATCAAGTTCCTGAACTGAGCCATCTTTCTGTTTTAAGTGTGATAACATATTCATCCTCTATCAAGTCATGACTAATGGATAGGAATATTAACATATTTATATGTTAGTATCAAGCCTCTGATAATCTAAGGGAAACAGAAAATACAGTTTTTAGTGGTGGAATCTGTGATATTCCTTAATTAAACAATTAAAAGGAAGTGGAGAGCACAAGGAATGTGCCAAAATGCACTGCCAGCTTCTGAACTAAAAAGACATTTATGGTCTGTGTAATAGCCTAGCTATTATTCTTATAAATTTTTGACTGAATGGATGATATTTCTATTAACAGTGTTAATAATAGTTCATGCTTTTATGCTTGTAACAGTGCTGTGCCCATAAAAGGCATTTCTAACTCTGCTTTATAAAATAATTTGGAACATGAGAGTGGTGAATGCTTAGAGAACACCACCTGATCCATGGCTAACAAATATGACAGGAATGTCTGTGAAGAGTAAGCCTATTAAAGTTCCCCATTTTGACCTATACACCATTCTGTATGCTTGTGATTTCCCTAAGGCCTTGAAACTGCACTTATCTGCCTCTGGGGGTAACTCTATATTAGTGCATAAATCCCTGTCTTTAATGGTTGTAAAGGTGGAGTTTTGTTTGTTTGTTTTAAGCTTCAGAGCTTAAGTGAGTAGTGACTGCATTTATTACTTCAGTGGGAATTGTGAACAAACAGGTGTCTTGAGTTCAGGCTTTGAAACCCATATCATTCACTTAAGTTAAGGCTATGTTTGCATGGCACAATCCAGTGCCATACAAGTGACGTCTGAGCTGGCTTGACACACATGCAGTGCATGGGGTTCTGCATAAGGTAATTTACCATCCCAGTACATGAAAGCTTTTTGAGTGTCTGTGGTTTAAAAACAAAAATAATGTGCTGTGCCAAAGGTGGATGAAACTCAAGGTAGACAAACAAAAAGAAAATCTTTGCTGACTACTGATGGGGGGGAGTGGATAATTCAAGGGGAATAATCTGGAGAGAGGCAAAAATTGCTGTTATTACTGGGCATTAGTAAGGGAGTTAGCTGAATGTTACATGTATAGCTACAACCAGTTTGTCTGTTTCTCATACAGAAAATAATCTGAAAATATATTGTGCATATTTGACTTCTTATCAATAGAACAATTGAACTTTTCAAACTATATAGAGTTTTTGGTTTTACTAAAAGAATGACTTTAACATAGGTCACTGGACTAGGCACATGTTAATAGGTTAAGAGAATTAATAAATTTACAATTTTTTTGCTCATCTGATTTTACATAATTAATGTGGTCAGCATGCCTGAAAGATTTGGGGTATGTTGTTCTTTGTTACAGTTTTAAGGAACTGGTTCTTTGTTTTTCCATTTGTTATATTTTTTTCTGGATATTACCCAGTCTAAGGTAATACGAGTTGATATTTTTTGCTAGTGAACAGGACACTACATAAAACCTTTAGTGTGTCACTGTCTTCAGGCTGTTACAGCTGATCCACTACCTTAAGCAGTCGTTAGTTCAAGTTATTTTAGGTTTAAGGGTTCCCAATTCAGCTGCAGTTTATGGTCACATTACTTCTCTAGCACAACCTTTAGCAATTTCCTAGAATTTAAAAAATCCAGCTGTGAAACCAGCAATGAGTTGTGTGTGTGTGTGTGGTGGGTTAACTGTGGCTGGCTGCCAACCACACACCCAGCTGCTCGCTCACTCCCCCTCCTCAAAAGAACAGGGGAAGAAATTAAGATAAAAAAGCGAATGGGTGGAGAGAAAGACAGCGAGAATGTTTACCAGTTACTGTTATGGGCAAAACAGATTCGACTTCAGGAAAAGTAATTTAATTTATTGGTAGTTAAAATAGATTTGGCTGGTGTGGCTGGCTGCCAACCACACCCCCAGCTGCTCGCTCACTCCCCCTCCTCAAAAGAACAGGGGAAGAAATTAAGATAAAAAAGCGAATGGGTGGAGAGAAAGACAGCGAGAATGTTTACCAGTTACTGTTATGGGCAAAACAGATTCGACTTCAGGAAAAGTAATTTAATTTATTGGTAGTTAAAATAGATTTGGCTGGTTAGAAACAAAGATAAAAACCTAAAACACCTTCCTATCTAACTCCCTCCCCTTAATTCTGAAATTCTCTACCCTCTCTGGAGCATCTCCTCCTTCTTCCCACCTGGCCCTCGCAGTCTCAGGGCCGTTTCTCACACTTTTCCCCTCACGGCCCGGCAGCGTTTGGCCCTTTCCCCAACACCCCTTCCCCGAGGCGCTGCCAGCCCGGCTGCGGGGCTCAGCTGTGCCCTGCGCTGGGGCGGTCGGAACCGGCTGGAACCGGCTGTGTCCGGCTCGGGGCAGCCCCTCAGCTCTGAGGGGCCCTGCAGCCCCCGCCAGCGCCCGGGCACAGGCACCGTGTGCGGTGCATCACATCGCGAGGTGCTCTGGCATGGTGGGAATCTTTAAATCACACCAGTCACTGCTGCTGCAACTGCTCAGGTAACTGTTAACAAAGCAGTAAGATAAGTTTTACCTGGACCTGTGGTAGGGAAAAGGGTTAAAGCCTTGGCCTAGAATTTCAGGTGGCTACCAATAGCAGAGAAGTAGTCAGACAAGTAAACCCTGGGCCTGGCCCAGCGCTGGCCAGGGGCTCTGCAGGGAGTACACTTGCCCCTCATTTTGGCCTTGCTGTCCACCCATCTCCCAAAGCGTCCCAGTGCCCGGAAAGCACTGGTCTGCAGCACTGAGATTCAATGCTACCAGCAAGTGAACACAAGATCTTGTATAGAAACAGGTCTCCAAATAACCCTGAAGAAAAAGCAATGTAACCCATCATATTCAGTAAGACAGAAAACATTGATATCGGAGGCCAAAATTATTCTTAACAGTGTTTGTGCAGAAGTCCTGGTACAGGTTAAAGTATCAGTCACAAAACTGCATAGTAGTAAAAATCTTCTCTCTGTGTTACAATATTGGCCAAATAGCTGTGTGTTCCTGAAAACACTATCTGAAAGGATAGAAGAAAGGATAGAATTAACTCTAAAATGGAATTCTGGGAATATTTCCACTTTTTTTCTAAGCCCAGAGAAGATTGCTTCCTGAGAAGTAATGATCATTTTCAACACTAGTTCTGGGAGGTTGCACAGCCTTATCTGTAATATTTCTAAAAATGCTCTAATATCTTAAAAATGATGAAGACAGAAAGAAAAATTAGATTAAATTTATAGACAGAAAAATTGTCTGTAATTTGAGGGGTAAGCTGTATGTTGTACTGACAACCTTAAAAAGCACTAAATTATCTCTAATTTTGGTGAGAATATTGGAATTTCAATTATTATTTCAACAATTTTGTTTAATTGTGAGGAATGAAGAAATCCAATCTTTCAAAGTGCTGACTTCAAGAGGGAGAGAAAACTGGTTATGCAGCTTCAAATGAATTTGGTTACATATGTGGAGATGATGCATGCGTATCATCTAATGTGGACACGATATATTCTGTTTCTTTCAGCCAACCATAACATTTCTCTGTATAAATACAGTAAAATAGTTATATGCTTCTATTAAAAATCTCCTATGAAAGAATGATTTGATATCTTTTTTCTTTACATCCTGTAGGTTATGATAAAAATAATAAAATAATTATTTAAATTACTTTAAAGAGGTCTAAGTAGCAAAATAATTTTCAATCCAGTCTTCCTAGTTGGGAGCTGCAGATAATACAAGTGCAATTTAATCATAAAAATACTGCATCTGAAATATGGACACAATTAGATAGACCAATCTAGCTGAGATCAGAATCATAAAATGCAATTAATCATAAAATGGCTTCACTTCTATTTGCACCTTTGAAATGGTTCCTTTTAGGGACTGGAGGTAAGCTGAAAGTATGGACTCAAAACCCTACAGCTTTCTTACTACTGCAAAGAGATTGTATTATCTTGGTTTTAATTTAATTTTTCTAAGCTGTGGCAAATGACTAAAATTCATGTCTTTCTGATATTTAGACAATGTACCTAATATTTAAAGAGTGGTTGCTAAGTAAGTATTTTTCAGAGTGGTGCATTATTTTCTATACAAAAGCAATAATAATTAGTAACTGTCCTGATAGATGACTGTTTGGTAGATCTTTATCATTCATGTTGACAGAATAATTCAGTCTATTTCCCATTTTTTTTTATAGACAACCTAAATTTTTAAAATATATGAGGAAGTTCAGTTAATCAAAATTGGATTTCTGAAGTTCCAAAGTGTTAGTTTCTTGTAACATATAATGCAAATATTTTAAGATTTTTTTTTTCTGAGTGTTAAGCATAAAGTTTACCAGTACATGCAGTCAAGATCCTTACTGTAAAAGGAACCTTAAAAATTGCTTCATGATATGAAATTGTTAATATTGAAGGACTGATTTTAACTTCCTTTCAGTTAAAAGGTGTCCTGGTTTTGCTAGGATAGAGCTAATTTTCCTCTTAGTAGTTAGAAGAGCTGTGTTTTCATTTCAGCAGAACTTGTTGTGAGAAGAACATTGATAACAGTACTGGTGTTATTAGTTGCTGCTGGAGCTCAAGGCCACCATGTTTGGCTGTTCACAGCTGCATTAGGACTGGGAGGGAGAAGTGCAGTGAATAGCAAAACCCAAACTGGCATCTGGATGTGCCAATTAAATATTCCAGATCACGTCACGTCATGTCAGGATATTAACCAGGGTTGACCGGAAATCAGGGGTATTCTCTTGGGGATCGCTCAGGCTTGCTCTTTCAGGGTTTCGGTTTCAGGACTGTCTGTGCTCCAGGATCGTTGGTCGGCACAGGCTGGGCATCGGTCGGTGGGTGGGGAGCAATTTCACTGTGTATAACTCACTTGTATGATTCTGTTATCACTGTTGTTATAATTATCATTTTATTTTAATTAGTAAATAGTTTTTATCTCAACCCGTGAGTTTCCTTGCCCTTTTCTTTCCAATTCTCTCCCCTACTCCCTGGGCAAGGGAGGGGGAGCGTGATGGAGCAGGCTGTGTTTGGCTGCAAGCAAAAAGGGTGAATCCATCCAAACCACCACAAAAGGAAAGCAAGAATAGGTTTACCTAACAATAAAAATAATGAAAAATTAACAAGCAAAATCACTATTTCACAGGTAGTGGACCATCTAAATACATTCAAACTTTACATAAAAGAAAGACTGCATTAATTTTTAATCAAATTTCACAGCTGCTAAAATATATTCATGCCATATTTGATTGACAAGTCTAACACAAATAACCCAATCTGTAAAGAAAAGTGTTACATTTAAGGTCAGGCATGTCATTTTCATCTACCTGTGTTCAAAATTCATAGCTCTGAAAGGCTGTGGTTATTTCCAGAAGATTCTATTCATTTACTTTACCAACTTCATTTTTTTTCTATTATCCATACCAGTGCTTCTCTGGACTAAAATGAGCCTGGTGAATGCTCTTACTTTTCTCTGGAGGACTAAAATGAGCCTGGTGAATGCTCTTACTTTTTTTGAGAACACAGTAACAATTCCTTACCTTCTATTTTTATGTTATTTTTTCGTCTTCACATATTTAGGGATTCATTCAACTTGCTTTGTGTATCAATCGAATTTCAACTAAGTTCAAATGTCCCTAAAAACCTATAGATTGTACAGAAAGTTTTCACATTTTTATGTTGCGTTTCGTTGGTTGATGAGAGTATTCCTTCTTTGAGTTGGCTTTCATGGAAGAGACTGAGGTATTGTACAAATGATTGTTGGAGAGAAAACCAGAAAAAAAAATGGGTCTTGATATCAGCTGAGACAAAACAGACGCTAAAACAATGGGAAGATCTTAACTGAGTCTGTCTTAACAGTCAGCAGCTTATTGAGTGGAAATAAATGAAATATTTCTCTGAGGATTACTAGGAGAAAATGAAAAAGAATTCTTGAGTTCTACAGGTGATATCTAGATGTGAACAGTTAAAGATGATGACTGTTCTCTAGATATCCAGAAATATATTTTTTAGACATGGACTGTTGCTAAGAAGGAAAAAAAAATTGAATAATATTTTTGAAAATGAAGTACCAGGGCAATGGAAAGGGAGTGGGAGGGCATGGTATGAGGAAGGAATATGTGATAGAGCATTGTGGGAATGTGGTAACTGCAGTGAAATTCCACCATTGTCAGAGAGTGGGACATGTCATTAGGATGAGATGACAGACCTGTGGTGGTTTAACCACAGTAGGACCATGCGGTCCTGCACTCAGTCCCCCCTCCCGGTGGGATGGGAAGGGAATCACAACAAAGGGGCACAGCTTAGGATGAGGACAGGGACAGCTCAGTCACTAGTTATGGTCAAGGGCAAAACAGACTCAATTTGGGGAAGAAAAATCAATTTAATTCGTTGCCAATCATCCGAGTCACACAGAGAGACATAACAACCACAATTTACAACACCTTCCCCCCACTCCTCCCCTCTTCCCAGGCTCAAATCACTTTGATCCCCATTCCTCTACCTTCTCACCCGCCAGAGGCACAGGGGACAGGGAATGGGGGTTCAGTCAGTTCACCTCTGCTGCTCTTCCCGGCATGAAAGTCCAGGAACAAGATGTTCCATCACGGAACTCTTCAGGCTCAGCTCCAGCACAGGGTCATCCATGAGCTGCAGACGGGCCTCCAGTCCAACACCTCCCCACCCCCAGCCCTAGGGGTCCATCCCCGCTCTGGCATTGAGTGTCTCTCGGGGTCCCAGTTCATTCACACTCGCCTTTGGGCTCGGCTTTTCTGCTCCAGCGTGGAGTCCTCCATAGCCCACACGTGGGTCTCTGCTCCACTGTTGAACCTCCATGGGCTGCAGAGACCTCCTTTGCCCTCTGCTACTCCATGCGGTTGAACTGGGTGTCTGAGGTTCTCTGTCCTCCCAATCCTCCTCCTCCCTCCTGGTAAAGAAGCTCTCTCTTTGTTTAAGTCGATGGTCGTCTTTTGTTGTAGCTTTGGCGAAGCTTCCCCTTCCCCCACTACCAAAACTGACCTCCCCAAACCCAACACAGGACCTTCTAAATATCGCTGGGAAAGCTCTAGCTCCTGAGTTCTGGCTCTAGCTCCCGAGTTCTGGCTTGTGAGTGACGAAAAAGAACATGGCATAATAATAGTGAACAAGACCATACGGCTCTTAACGTTAATTAATGACTATTTTTTAGTAACAAATTATTTTGGAAAATGTTAAAATTGCCTAGAATTGAATGATGATATTTCTTGACTTATTGTACAGGAATATTGTTTATATTTTCAAACTATCAATTTTTCATAAAATTGGTGTCTAGGTGAATCGTTAATATGCCTTCTCTGTTCTGTGGTGTGTGTGAAGCTCTGTGTCCTGTGCCACATTCAGTTCCTTTACTAATTATCTGATGTACTTGTTGAGCTACTGCACTCAGATCTTGTGGTTTCTTTAATATTCATGTGGGACATTCTCAGACATGTCTGAAGGATTGGGTAGAAAGGTTGAATCTGATAGATGATGAAAGAAACAGGAGAGTAACGAATTCTGTGCAAGTCAGCTCTGTATGTACAATTGATTAGTGTCCAGAGTCAGATTTAAAGAAAAAAAAACACTTGTGAGATGAAGGAAGAAATAACTAGTTGGATGCTGTAAAATGTGTAGTAGGGTTAAATTAAATATTTAAATTTTTATAGCTTTCTTATGAAGTTACTTCTATGTCAGAGAGGCCCTGGAACACCAAGGAATTTTTCTGAAGTAGTTGTGTGCATTTTTCTAGTTACATTTTAATGATAATTATGTGAAGGACTTGTGTAGTATAACAATAACATTTGGTATGATTGAGGCCATTAATTACCAAAGAAATTCTAAGTTTAGTGCCAGTGTGAGCATGTTCACTGTAAAGTCTGATTGTAATAAACTCACGTTTTGGTGGATTGAACAAAAAATATCAACCAGGTGTGCTAATGATGTTTCCAGTAGTAAGGAATAATGCTGTTCATCAAGCTGAGCTCTATGTTTTGGCGTGCGGAAAAGGGACTCCACAACTTAGAGAAAAAAAGTTGGTTGTTGTGTTTGGTTTGTTGGTTGTGTTGGGGGGGGGGGTGTTGGGGGGTGTTGTTTGTTTTGGGGCTTGTTTTGTTTTGTTTCATGTATCAATACATAGCCAAGGCATAAAGTATCTTAAAAATCTTTGATTGTCAGTATTGCAACTTACACAGACAGACCCAGAAAGCTACTGAGAGGGTGCAGGAGTGCCTGTTGGGACCACGTTACAAAATTAGATCTTTTGTTTTATAAGGCCTTATTTAATAGATACCTGCAGTGAGGCAAGAGCAAAATATGGTTTTTCAAATCTTTTTAAACGTTGTATTTCCACATCAGTTAATGTTTATTTTGAGGTATTTGTATTGCCTGGTCAGTGGCTGTACTTTAAAAGAAGAAATACAGGAAATAGATGGTAGTCTGATTTTCAGTATGTTTTCCTTGATTTTATCACCTCTTCCCCTAGTCTTTCTGATTCCTCTAATGCTGGCATAGAGAAACTTCTTGCACATTATTTTACTATATTTAAATTGAGTTTTAGAACACATGTTGTAATAGCGAGTGCACAAAATAGCATCTCTATACATTGAAAAGGAATTTTTAATTTCATACAACATTAGCAGCTTGCAGTAGTAAACCTTCAGACACTTCATAGCTCAAAGGTTCTGAAGCAGAGAAAAGGAATATATACTCTTCTTTGAAAAATTAGACAAAATGCCTATGCCTGTGTCTGTATGTAACACGAAGGCAAAGAAGGTTCTTAATACTAAAATTTATATTTTATGCTTATGCCAAATACATTATTTAATTGTCAAAACCACAAGCCTCCATATAGTTCAAAGAGCAAACAGAGACTAAAGAGAGTATTACAATTGTCTTGTGTTATACATTGCTACCTCTTTCTTAGGAGAAAAAAAAAAAAGAAAAAGAAAAAAAGAAGTAAAAGTTAAGTGGGATCATAGTATTGAGTTTGTAGGCATGAAAGACAACTTGTGATGATTCTGAATTGGAAAGGATTCATCTTATTTCAGATGTCTATGAAAAGAATGAAATCTTCAGGAATGAAATGAAGCTTCTACCAAGCTCCTCCTGGCAGGCCCTTGTCTTTGCTCTAGCTAGGTTGTGGTTAGATGATTGATGTGGTCCACTCAGGATCTTCCAGCATCAAATAGTCTTCTTGTTTACTTGACCTCTCTTTTGGTCTGATGAAAGGTTACTTTTATAAATTAAATATTGTGTTAAGGGGAAAAAAATATAAAAGTATTTCTATTGATTGTAATAATTCTGAGACTCAAATATAAGTGCATTTTACCTGCAGTGTGTGATGGCAGATGGCTTTGTTTATTACCACCTGTTCTATCTGAGTCAGCAGATGTATTTGTAAACTGATAATACAGTATTTAGTAAATGGCCAGCTTTCTGCACTGATTTTAAGGTATTTGGCCCGGAAATCCCTTCTTTCTGAAAACAGCAATCATGATTTATATAGATTGCTTTATTTAGTTATGGGATGAAGCTATCATTTTGGTCATCCAAAATAAGGAGACATGTTATAACTTAGCCCTATCTCAAAGGGGTTAAAACAATCTCTATTAAGCTTAGTCAATGTCCATTAAAATTACTTCAGACATTTGTACTTTGCTGGATTCTTTCTTAATGAGCTTGGAAAAAAATGATAAATGATGAGACGATAAATCCATTAAACTAGATCTGTTCATGTACTACTCTTACTAATTCATTGTATGTTTTTACCTCCAGGCTACTCTTATCTTTCTCAGTAAATACCTTCTAATTTACTTTGTGTGCAAAGTAATATATATATTCATGGAAACAATAGCTGCAATCTTTGTATCAGACATTGTGAATTACAAAGCCTGGTTAAGAGATTCACAGTTTCTGTCCCCAGAAAACTGTTGAACAGAAGTAGTCAGTGACTTTAATGGGAAAGAAGGATCCTCTTGATGCTCTCTAGCATGTTATCGGAAAGCTGGCTGGGTGCTGAGAGCTGGAGTGCTAAAGCACAGGACCCAAAGGTGCGCTGAAAGCCAGAGTGGTCTCATGGTTTCGAGGCTTCTAACTTGAGATGGTTTTGTCTGACTAATGAGATCTCACATGGACAAAACACAAACAGTCAGAGAACCTTCTCTTGGTGGCTAGCATGTAAAATGCCCAGAGATACCACTGGAAGTGGACTAGACACTGTGTCAGAAGCATCAAAGTATGCTAGAGATTCACAATTCTACCAAGACTGAAAAATAAGTATTTTTTAAAGGATTTAATATGTTTATATTAATTTATCATGAGAAATTCAGTTTGTCTGTTCCATGGCTGCCATAGCTTTTAAGAAAGAATGATTAGGTTGCATAAACAACAAAAAAATAGTGCTTCTTACAGAAATAAAGTGTTTCTCTCTGTTTCCTTAGATCTTCCTTCACAAGATGACAAAACGTTTTTGCTAAAATATCCGTTCTGTGTTTAAAAACTCTGGATTAATAAGCAGTAGAATCCTAGGGAACTAATGAGTGGTATTTAAAGAACCCACAAGAAACAGAGGGTTCTTCTAGGAAGAAAATAGTTCTAAAATTTAAGAGAGTTGTCTGTGTTCATTCTCTGACTGAATATATCCAAGAATAGTGGTGGCTGGGATGCTCTAAACTATCCTGAGAAATAATTCAAAAATATCAGAAAATTATGGCAATACTAGGGAGGATTTGCTCTGATATTTTATTTGGGTGGATATAAGTATGCATTGTGTGAGTCAGAAAAAGAAAAACTAGCAGGAGGAATGGACTTTCATGAGAGTAATAGGAACCTACAACAACTTCTGAGGGTTTACAGAAATTGGAAACTGCATCAATAAATAAGCAGATATAATTTTACTTTTACTTCTACTACTTTGACAATATAAAGAAATAAATTTTCAAAGCATGCTTTAGCTTCCTCTTGAGAATTTTCTTGCAGTGATATCCAGGTCACTCAGACACAGATGCATGGCAATAGATAATCAAAACCTGAATTATAGAAGAACTTTAATGTCAGGCTTTTTTTCTTGCACTTCCCTGGAGAGGGGAATTCTGAGACTGTATTGTAACTCCTAGAAACTAGTTGCATTTCAAACTGCCAGAGCAGTTCAGGTGAGGCGGTAACTGGTTGCAGAGATCTGAGTAGTAAGTACAACCCCACTATATTCAAGGTGGAGTTGGGTGATGGCTGCTGTGATAGGTCCATGGCACCAAAATGCAGGGAGCAGAATGAAGAACAGACAGCTCCTGAATGCTCGATCTCTTATATAAATGTGGTAATGAGGATAGGTTTGCAAAGCAGAGAATGGCCTTGGAAGCATCTGAATTGTTTATCCAGTCTCTCTTCTTTTTCAGAGGTTGGCAGGACTGAAACTTTGGGCATACTGGAGCTGCAGATTACCAAAGAGATGCTGATCACTCTTGGCTCTTTTTTTTAAAGGCCAAACAAATGGAGCACCTGCTAGTGCTTGTGCTTTTTGCCAGAAGAGTAGAGAGAATGTCTGTGCCCATCCAGGGCTAAAAATCTAACTTCAGAGAACACAGCTCTTGAAGCCAGTCAGCAAAGCTGAATTAGTGCATAATAGAAACTCATCTCTTAAAGATATATAAAAAAAAAGGATCTTAGAGAAGAAATTGAGATCTAGATGTGCCATCTAAAAGCAACAGACAACAAAATTTTTTCAGTTCAGCTGAGCAGTCAAGAGTAGCAGAGACAAAAGCTCTTTCTGACATGCTGGAAGAGGGTGAGAGCTGGGATTGGTTGACCTGGAGTAGGAAAGGCTCAGGGGATCTTATCAATGTATTTACATATTTAATAGGAAATAATAAATTACGGAGGCAGGCTCTTTACAGTGTTGCTCAGTGACAGGCCAAGAGTCACCTTGCACAAATTGAAATATGTGAAATTCCATTTAAATATAATAAACCAACTTTTTTTTTACTGTGATGAGGGTTGGACACTGGCCCAGAGAGGTTGTTGAGTCACCATCCTTGGTGATACTCAAAACCTGACAGGATACACTCCTGGGCAACGTGCTTTAGCTGACTAGATGGAGAAGGTGATCTCCAGAGGTCCCTGCCGACCTCAGCTGTTCTGTGATTCTTGGATAATATGGCCCCTTGGATAGAAGTTGAATTTCTATAAATTCAAATCATTAGTAAATTTTAAGTGAAAGCAATTAATTATTAAATATTTGCCAAAGATCTTGATAAATTCTACATTTGTGAAGATTTTACTCCAAGAATTGCTTTCCCAAAAAGTGAACTTTAGATCAAAAATAGATATTGGATTTCTTTTATGAAAGTCAAAACCTTTCAAGGCTTCTCAGCTGGGTAGGATTGAATCTTAAATTGATTTAAGATTAAGAATAAAATAACTTTTCAGAAAGAATTATGTTCCTGCTGCACTATTTGAAAATTAATTTTTAAATTATATAAACATTTTTATCTACAATTATATAGGCTGCCCTGGCAAAGATGACACTGAAAAACATTAATCTGGTTAATTAAACTTTAATCTTTGTCTTAGCACATTTACATGTAGTGAAATCTTTCTTAGGTAGACCTGATTGTAAAACCTGCAGAAAATGATACGTCATGAGCTCCTAGAGTAAGACCAATGTTTTATTTAAAATCATCAAAGCTAAGCTAAGATTTTTTTACTTAAATAAGGAGACTCTAACTCTCTGGGACACCGCTAGAAAATTCTTTGAAAGCCATTTTTGCCTGCAGATGTGTCCCCTCACCAAGAAGAAACATTCAGATTGTGGTCTTCTTTTTATTTAGTAAATATTAAGTATTACTTGACAAATAAAATTGTTGAGTTGATGAATACTTCACAGATACATGAAGAAGGGTTAGGATTTTTATTTTAATTGCATTTTAATTTTTATTTCTAATTGCTTTTTCTGAAGTGAAACAGACAATTTAGAAAATACATGCTTCCCTGGGGTTTTTCTTTTTGTTTGTTTGTTTTGTGGGTTGGGTTTTTTTTTGTTTATTTTTATGTTTTAACTGAGAACAAAGCTGTTACTTCTCTGACCTTCTCCCAGTGAAGCTGTGTTCAAAGCATTTTAAGACTTCAGGGACTTAATTCTCTCTAGAAGATAATTAATGTGGTCTTCTTCAGCAAAATCTGCTTTACTTTTAACACTTTTTCTCCTAATTCAGCTGCATACCTGCCAGTTTTCCATCATCCAAACACACAGAAATTGATGTGGTTGACAATCTCTTCCAATTTCCTTACCAGACAATTGTTGTTTTCCTGATTCAAGATGATTTCCTGATTTCTTAGGTCTGGAGTTTCAGTGCAGTTTTAGGTGACCATTTCCCCAGTGACAGTCAAATTTATCCGATTCACTCTGTTTCCTGCTTTAGTTTCTACAGCATCTCTAGTAAGCTGCATTTTGTGTCTGCCCCCGTGATTCTTTTTAGCAATTCAGCTTGCTGCCTTCTGTCATTTTCCCAGAGTGTTCAGGACAGTGGCCAGCTGGCAAGCTGCCTTCTTTCAGCTCTTATTGTGTCATATTGCAGCATCTTTCTTGTTCACAATTGGTAGTTTAGGTCCAGAGAAAGACAGAGGACTAAAAAAGATTGCAATGGAGTCAGGAATTAGTGCATCAGATTCTACACAAATAGTCAGGGGAGCAAAGCAGCAATGAAACACCCTCTGTAAGGTGATTTTGCATACATACTTATGAAAACATCTTGTCATCCAGAAGTAACCTGCACCATCTTACTTATAAACAAAGGGAAAAAGTTGGTGACTGAAAGGATAATTTAAGGGCAAATGGATCCTCACAAAGTTGTGTTTGTGTTTGTGTCTTCCTCTTTGTTGACTTCAAAGACAAGAGTAATGTTATTAATCCATATTGTGGTCGGAATGAAATATTTTACCTTTTACAATTTGATCTCAGAGATGCTCATTCCTGCCTTTCTCCACACCGATGTTTGTCTGTGTGTGTGTTGAGCATGATTAAAGAAAGCACCAGCAGCCCAGTAAAAGTAAGGGGACATTTGAGTAGGGTCAGATGGAGTCTGGCTTGTCATAAGTACTGATTTCTTGCTTTGCAATGTGGGGAATCACTGTCACCAAGGCATTGTCACTTGTCCCCTAAAGTATTCTCCCAGATCCATGAATGCAGTGCTCTAGCAGGAAACTCCCTTCTCCACCAGCTAGTTAACCTGTAGTTACATATGTAAGACTTCACTATCGCATCGTTGCTTTAAAACTTGAGTTGCGCATCCATATTTTTGAGCTATTGCTGGTTTGTTTTCAAATTTATCTAAACGTTAACTTCAAGCATCCAGCTAGCTCTCTAAACAAGTATTTTGACTGTATTGTTAACTATGTGCTTTCTAATTCGTGCATAAAAAAATTGCAGTTTACTACTCTAGCTTTCAGCTGCCCTGGAATTAGTGGAGCCTGTATTGGCTTGTGACTGTTGAAACCAATATTGTCTTGTTTTCCTGACCCCCTCACACATAAAAAAGATTGACATGGCAGGGTAATAGGAAGTGTATTGCATTAGGGTTTAGTATTAAAGATAAACAACACAAATGAAACTGAAAGCATATGGCATTCCTTGCCTTCTATGCCAGCTGATGAGCAATACATTTTGTATTATGATCCACTTTGGAGGCTTTAAACCATTAAAACCTTGCTGCTTTGTTTTGCATGCCTGAAAGTTGCCAGTTAAACCAACTGGAGTAGCCTAATTTAGCTGATTGTGTGACTGATGTGTCAGAGCTTTGGCTTTGAATTTTTCTAGGCTGGAAGTGAAAAATTGGACAAAATGAATTGAATACAGCAGATTGTATACCATAACAATGCCTTAAAGTTGGAATCCTGAAGATGGAACTGAAATGTTATTTATAAAAAACATATAAAGGAAAGAGAGAAAAACAATGAATAATCCTTATATCCAGAGAATACATTGAAAAGCTCACAAAAAATAAGCATTTCCTTATGGTTACCTAATGGAACTATTCATTGTATCATAGAATTTGTCATGAAAATTCAGTTAAACTGTTACCTTTAATATATATCAAACAAGATAACTTCAGATAGCTCTACTCCTCCATCCAATGACTCTACTTCAAAATCTGTGCTAAGATTGAGTGTAATGGTTTTCCTCAGTTGAAACAAAGAATTTGAAATATTCACAGTGATTGCACTTGAATGGATGCATTTGCTTGGTAAAATGATGTTACGTAGGTAAAATTGGAACAAGAAAAGAAAGAAATGACACTCTTAAGATTTTACTGAGAAAATAATTATATATTCTTTCTTGAAACTTTCTTATTTTGCCCCTATCTAGACAGTATTATCTGCTATTTTTGTAGCTACCATTTTATCTGGTATAGTGATGATATGTAAAGACTGACCTAGAGATTCCCAGAATGGACAGAAAATTCTCTATGGTTTGAATGTGTTTGGAAAGATCTATAGCATGCATTCGCTGTTGGTTTGTATTACATTAGTTTAAAACTTTGAAAGATGATAGCCTAGAAACTCCTCTTTAAGCATTTAGGTATTGATTCTACTTTTTAATGAGGTATTTGTTAATCACAGACTCTTAAAGGTCAAAGAAATGTTAGGTCAAACCACACCTTTCTTTTGATTTAATTTCTTGGAAGTATTTGATCACTTTGGTTATAAAATAAAATCAACATTCTCTGGGGCATTATTTATCTATTTCCATTTATGTCTTTCCTATTTTGCATCAGCCCTTTTCTTCCAGAGATACAGATCTATTTAGACAGGTCTGGCATAGTGTGAGAAAATTTGTTCCTGTTTCTTTGAGACTTGAAAGAGGAGGAAAGGCAATACCTCTTTGCATATTTTCTTTTAACTTTCCTGTGATTAAATGTGTTATGTCAGTGAGTGATAGCCTGATTGAAGGCTCAGCTCTTTGCTGTTGTGAAATTACCATAGTACTGTCTAGATGTAAGAGGGTGGCCTCAGCAAAGCAGACCGACTCATAAGGGAAGTTTTACAGTGGTGGCAGAGCAGGTTCTGGAGGAGCTGGAGGGAACAAAAAGAATCAGCAAGACTTCTGGAAACCAGGAAGGGTATGGCTGTGTGGTGCCCTGGCTGAAACAGTCTTTCTCTGTATCTCCTCCTCTTCCTAATGCCCTCACATCAGTCCAGCTAATCTGATGTCATCAGAGCTCTGGTACCTCTTCTGGGGACTCTTCATGCAATGTCGTAGGCAAAACCTGGTGCTGGTTTAAGACTGAATTTTAACCAGTCCATCACAGTGCAAGCTGCCATGCTCTGTTGCAAGTATGGGGTTTTTAGCTTCACACAGCCTTGTTGAAATCTTCCTCATGCATTTGGACTGTACTGTAGTCACTTCGCAAGAGCAGAGATTGAGCCTTCAGTCATGTTATTCTTATTTTTCAATCTAGTTAGACCAAACTATTTAAGCATACAGATATTTATTGTACTTATCACTATGTGTTAGTGATATCACTAAGTGTTTCACTATTTCTTATTTCCGCTCAGTCACTTAAATAATTAGATTATGTTTTTCTGCTTCCAGATTCACTAAACTCAGCTATATAGAAAATCAGAGGTGTTTTTTGTTTGTTTGTTGGGGGATTTTTGGGTTTGTTTGGTTGTTTTTTTTTTACTGGATCTCTCTCCTGCTCTTCTTTTTACATTATCCCCAAAATAATTTAGTAAGTAGCAAAATATTGGTCATTCAGATAAGTGTTGTTAGTTCTCAGAAGTTGCTAAGTGTCAAGATTTTTAGATAGCCAGATCATAGAAAATCTTACTGAGTTGGTTGAAAGTGTAATCTCTGGAATATTGTGGCTGAGTAAAAAAAAAAAAAATAATTAAACAGTTACAAATAGTGCTGAAGTAGAAAAACTGTTGTTCATCAATATGAACTTTTCTGTCTCACTGAGCATATTTCTGAATAAATCTTATAAAGTTGAGTAGCAGAATAAATCAGTATATTAATATTCAGTTTGCATGTCCATCTAAATTCGATATCTTAATAAAACTCAGTTATTGATTATTACAACTGTAATTTACGTCAAGGCTCTTGTACACAATTATGGCAAAGAGACAAAAACCACAAAAAAAATAACGTGGTGAATGATACAAAAAATGCAAATAGAACATAAAGATGAGTTAAATTTATGGTAGGAATTCAGCTTAGGGTAAGGCTCTGAGCTTTAGGCTACACTGCTGCAAGCTAATGCAACACTGGGTGAGCATGGGAAATGAGACTCAGCTCTTTTCATTGCATAGAAGAAATGCAGCTGTACCTGGGAAAGGTCTATTTCCTCAAGAGAGGCAAACAGGCTAACAAACATCTGGAGTTGACCATTTATTTGTGGTCTGACGGACACCTGCTACAAAAAGGTATTATGCAATAATGACATTGTGCAACCTAGGAGTAGCTCAGATGGCTTCTGAAGTTACATGGCTTAATGCACAAAACTGAACATGTTGCTGATAATGAATTCCTCTCAAGTGTATTTTTCAGTTAATAAAGTTACCAACCAATTATTAAGTGTATAAAAAAATTATTGGCTGACAGGAGAATATATAATATAGTGTTGTAGAAATCAAACCAATGAATATGAAGCACCATGATGCTGTGCTACTTGTCTGGATTAAAAATTTAAGTGGCTTTTCTGGTCCATTTGTTTTCCTACCTATGACCATGAAGTGGAGCACTAGCTGTGTGTCAGTGTACCTGGTGTGTCAACAATCAGGGAAGAGGAGGATGCTGGGAAGAGAAACCAATACCTTTTAAATGAGGATAGTATCAATTTCTGGGCAGTATGGTCCCACACAGAAAAATTCAGTATGCTCTAGAATGTTAGGCAGGGAACTTCAGTCTCCACTGGTGTCACCAATTAGCAAGCAACAATAAAGGGACTATATGATGCTGTAGGACTCATTCTGGTGGTGGTGAAGTACTAGTCTTAAATATTTAAGCACATTTTCATTCCTGAGCAGAGGTTATCATGGCTAAAGCATTGCTACAGATTTTATTATGCTTCTGTGTAACATAGTTTTATACAGTATATTCTGTAATGACAAGCACGATAATAATTTAATGCAACAAGTCAATCAGCAAAGGATTTTCTTCCAGAAGTAACTGAATTAGAAAACCTTGTGGCACAGTAGTGAATATATTTCCCGTTGCAGTGAGATACCTCATTATTTGTTTGACCTTTTAAAATTCTAGTTATTTAAAATTTAATGTAAACTTTAAAAGATGTACTCATATATGGAAAATATAATGACATCTAGTAATAACTCTAAAACTTGAGGGAACTTTTAAAGTATAAGACATACCTCTTAGACCCTAATGACCTTTAAAACTTGAAGAAACATCTTAAGTGAGCACACTAAAATTACTGCTGTGAGGTATTGGGTGATAGCTGGGTTGTATTTGATATTAATTTGTGCGTGCAAATTTGGAAAAAAAATAACTGTCAAAATATCTTTAAAGCTCCTTGCATTCAATCTTTAAGGTGGGTTTTTTTTGCATTTTGTTGGTTCTAGTGCAATGGATTACTCAGGACATGGTTGAATCTCCCCTGCTGCAGGACTCCTTTTGGACCATAGGAACAGAATTTTCATTCCATGTCCTCTTTGTGTTGCATGCACATATTTTTAACTATGCCCTCCTTTTCATATGGAAATGACAACAATTATGGCTCTATACAAGTAATAGAAGAGACTTTTTGGCTGTCAGAGCAAGAGTTGTTGTTCAATCAGATATTCCTTATCTCCTTCAATGAAAAGGCAGGTTTTTGTCTCCTTGGTGAAGTTGTCTTCAAGGCTGAATGCAGGCCATGGCACATGCTATTTTAAAAAGTGAGAAAGGTAAACATTCAGATTGTAGTATTTGGGGCATATTCCACTGATGCCTCATTTCTTAATTAGGTCAGAATGAAATCCCACTGTAAGCCTTATTCTGTTGTAATTTACTGCTTTAAATATGAATGTTTATGTCTTATTGGCTTTTCTTCATCCATTGGAAGGACTTGTATGATTTTTCTGCACAACGTAAAAGGATGTTTTCCTGCAACAGGAAAAAGGTTTCCTCAATTTCCTCTTGGCATTAAGAGTACGTACAGATTTAGACAGTTCCAGTGCATGTCACGCTCATTGCTTTTTGGGTCTTGGAAGCAATTTTATGATCTATAGTAGATGATTTCTGAGAGTATGACCTTTTAAAACTTACTTTCAATTGTCCACTGGCCGACTAGTCAGCAAGATGAGAAAGTCTCAGTATACTTTGACTATACCCAGTTCAGTGTTAGGTCAGACAATGGGTTCAAATTATTATTAAATTTACCCCCTAAAAATGTATTATATGATTGAGCTGCCTCACTTTTTCTCTTACCAAGTCACATTTACCCTTCTGAACCATTCCAAAAACATGTATACTCTGTGCTAAGTCTTTATAATCCAAAACTGTGTATGGAATTCCCATACTATGTTGGTCCCCCTTCCTCTATAATGAACATAATTTAAAGCCCCTGTTGGAAGAGTTCTGACCTTCAGGCATTGTTGGCTGAGATCTCCTTCTTTTCTTCGTAGTGTGCAACTCATGCAATATCTCATCTCTAATAATTTTGTAAATTGCTGCTTGTATTAAAAATCTCAAACGTCTGTTGCTGCTTCTTTCCTTTTATGGTGCAAGTCCTATGAAAATATAAAATGAGAGGTAATATTAGAGCCTCAAACTCCATAACCAAAGCAGATGAAGAGGAAGGCACTTGTTCCAGATCACTTACCTGCTTGGCATCACTGTTCCCAACTTGTTCTCCATTTCCTCAGACTCAGAATGGTCCAAACCTCTTCATGCTGGGACTGACCCAGAGAAGCTGGGGGCAGAGGGATGTAAGTCAGGATGTGCTGCTCTGATGTACCCACAGCAGCCAGGTGGCCTTTAGGAGAGTAACACTCAAGCTTCACAGCTGCTGTTGTGCCTTTTGGCAGGGCAGAAGGGAGGCTGCTCTTGCAAGGACTGTTCCTTCCATCGTACGTGTCCTCTGCCAGCTGGTGTCACCAGGACAGCATTTTCAACGTGCCTTTGCTTTGTGGGCTGCATGGGGTGTGCCTGCAGCCCTGCGCCTGGGCAGGCTGCAGGACTGGGCTGTGCTAGATTATGTGCTAGTGCAGAAAGGGCCTCAAAACCTCCAGGAAATTTTAGTGCAGCAGAATTGTGCTAACAGATGCAAAGAAACTGCTGCAGAGGAGGGTCTTATTGATTCATTTAGCGGCAGGTATGCACTCTTAGAAGTAGTCCTTAGTAGTTACACGGACAGCTAAAACTGAGCAGTTGATTCAGTAAAATTTTAAGTAGATAAGACTAGTTTTTCAGACATAATTGATCTGTGAGTGTTTGACCATAAGGAAGCAGGAGAATATACTCCCTCCGGTATGTGGCTTTAACATTTTAGCTGAGCTTTCTAGGGCAGTAAAGATTTTAGAGACGACTATGTCCTCTGGGAAGCCTGATCAAAACATTTGTACAACAGTTTCCATTTCAGATGATGTAGCTAATTTAGCTTTTTTTTTTTTTTTTTTTTACATTGTGGGAATAAGCCACCATGGAAACCTGGAAACCAAGGTGTATGCTTCTGTGTCCTTTCATCCAATAGTCGCTGTCCCTATTTGTTGTATGTTCAAAATGAAATACCTGCATTATCCCTATATTATTCTACCCAGGTTTCTTCTTACAGCGGAAATAGACTTCTATGTTGTGAATTTTCTCTACTACTTTAATCAGGAAAAGTATCGTAGTCAGAGGCCTATTAGCCTTTGTACTGTCTATTTTCCATCAGTAAAATTTCACTGAACAGCAGACTATTAATACCTGTTAACTTCCTGACAAGAAGGGATGACTTGTTATTGGTTATATTACATTGTTCACAAAGCCTAATATTTATGTCTAGATATTCTCCGAAGAGTCCGTTAACTGAGAAATTTGTTTTGACTTTCAATGTGAGCCTGCTAAGAGGTTTATTTATATAATGAGGATTATTACAATTTAATATTTTACAATTGCTGTTGTTTAAAAGGGACGAGTTTTTTTTCTGGTTTAGTGTTATGCTTTTAGATGATGATGTTTCATTATCCATACCCAATTTTTCACAAGATGGAATGGCTGAAAACTGCTCTGGAGTCTGGGATATTTTCAATGGGATTTTCAACTGAATCTGCCCCTCTGTCTGGTTCATCTGCAGGTCTCATGATTGCTAGTGCTAGCTGAAAGGGAGGGAGGAGGAACCTACAGAGCAGGTAGGCAGGAGGGAAGAACAGCTTCAACTCAGCAATCCAGTGGTGAGCCAGCTCAAGAAACTTACTTACCAAAAAGCACATAACTGAGGAGGAGGAGTGGAGAGGAAGGGAGGACTGAGAGAGCCCAAAATTTAGATTTACTTACATTCTTGTGGATCTGTACCCTTAATGTCTGGACTGGGCTGCTTGAAATACGAGAAAAGGAAAAAGGCTGTGTCAGCTTGATTTAGACTAAATCCCCGAGTGCTTTCAGTCACAATTTTTAGCTCTATAAGTTCTCCAAAGGGCAAATCTTAAAATTATCAAGGGGTTGGAATACTTCTCTTGACTAAACTTAGGAGAAGACAAGGTATTTTTTGTGGTATGAACTTTTAGTCTTTTGTAGTGCAAAATGCACTTGTGGGGATGACAGGTTAGAATGCAGGTAAGCTGACAATAGTGCAAAATAGTTTTCTGGAAGGTTTTGGGATTACAGGACTGTATTGTGAGCACAATGGGCTTTTATAACTGTGCTGAATTCTGTTAAAGATTGTGTATTCACTCTTCTGTTATGACCAGGGTCATATCCAAAACTTCTGTCTCCAAATGTCTGGAAGTTGGGATATCTTTCTTCCATGCCTTCCTTTGTTAGCTCAGGTCTTGGCTACCTATAAACCCAGTGAACACTTTGGGGCTTATCCTGCAGGGGGATTGAGGTGCAGAGCAGTTATTTGAATGTAGTGGTATGTATCTTGGCATGTGGATGTATGGGGAGGACATAGAAAGGAAAACACAATATCTCCTCCAAACTGTGTTCTCTCTCTGACCTGAATCTGGATTTTTGGTTCTTCTCCAAAGGAGTCTAATTTATTTAAGTGAAAATTTAAGACAAAAATGACTGCGGATACAAGCAAAAGACATTAATTATAAGAGGAAAAAAAAAAATCTTCTTCAGGTACTTTAAAGTAATTGGAAAGACAGGTTTGTTTTGCAAACATTCTTCTAACAATTTTACATCTAATAACTGTAAAATCAATCATTAGATGCAATAAAAGCTCCAGGAATGGTTTCAAAATGAATGATGAATGAATGAGAATTCAAAAATAAATAATAATATTATGTTAGGAAATGCTAAAAAGGTTTTATATATAATGATTAGTTTTACCTTAATTACATCAAAATATAAGACATTCAAATTAGTGTGTGTTTGAGAGGAAAATAATTACAATATAAATTTCAGTGAAGAGCCCTGGCAAACAAAATGGTAATTAAAAGCAGTTATCATATAAACAAAAAAGCATCAAAGCCTATACACTATGGATTTTTTATTCCTGAAGTTGAAAGCAAGCTAGGCAAAGTAATGATTGAGATTTATTCTAGATTAGTTGAAACAGGACTGAAAATTAAAAATGTATGTGCCATAACTTCAATATAAAACTCAGACAGAAATCATAATGCCACTGTCAAGATGAATTCCCCAAGGCATGATACAGACCAGGCAGCTGTATTGTTTTGCTATGGTTTGAATAATTATTTTCCAACAACTTAAATAATTATAATCCAGTACCATCTTTTAGTTCTGTATTTCACTGGATTTTTACTTTGTTCTCACTTTCTCTCTTACCTTTCCCTAACTTTTTCTTTTGTTCACTCTGTTTTCCTTGTATTTTCTTTTTAAATTTCCTTCAGAAGCAAAACCTTCACACACAGTGCTATTTTATACAAGCGAAAGATACTAAACAGCAGTTCTCATGGAAGATTCAGTACTCCTAGATAATTCTCAACCCTTCCTTCCTTTCAGGTACATAAGTTTTGCACATATAATGAAGGTCAAAACCTGAGTTCTGATTATCCTTGTATTTTTATTTTTGCTGTCCTTCCATTTGTCCTATAGAGATGCGTGGTGACTTTAAGTGAGATTAATTATTAAGATGAGATTTCTTTTATACATGTGTGTATATATTAATATGTGCAGTTTCTGCCTTGACATAGTCACTATCTTGAAAAGCTCATGGTCTATGGAAAAGACGGGGAAAAAAAAAAGAAAAGGGTATTATTACTCTCATATTATAAATGGGAAACTGATACAAAAAGCTCTTGTACAAGGTTGTACAAGCTCTTGTAGAGGCAGGAGCACAAGACAAATTCT
The DNA here is from genome assembly GCF_000700745.2 of Antrostomus carolinensis. Taxonomy (NCBI): domain Eukaryota; kingdom Metazoa; phylum Chordata; class Aves; order Caprimulgiformes; family Caprimulgidae; genus Antrostomus; species Antrostomus carolinensis. Next base: position 89,914 of record NW_010333759.1, read on the forward strand.
TTTGAGTCCCATTCTCAAATGGTACATTCACAAGTAGCCTTCTTTCAGGCTGATGACTCTCAAACTGAAACACTTTTTTGAAATTATTTTTCATAATTCAGTATTTTACTTTCACTTGAGATGCCCCCAATGAACTTCTTAAGCCAATATATGCAGGACAAGTGGCAATTTCTTTAGGAAGATAAGATGTGTTTATTATGTTGAATAAACTGAGCAAAGATGAAGCGTACAGCTAGATATATCCATTTGTCATTGAGGATCCCTTTTTCTCCCTCTCACTTCCAGCAGAAACGTGGCGGGGCTTGTATCACATCACTTGAGAGCTGAAGAACACACTAGTGAAAATTTTGGTACGTGATGCTGGGGTAAGTTCAATTTTTTACTCCTTGTTTTTAACACCTAGACATGAAAAGGCATAGTGAATACACCTGCTGAAACTGATACTTTTCCAGATTCCACACTGAATAAGGTTTTTCTTCTGAATTAATGATATAAAAATCCTTTATATCTGTGTTCAACTGCAAAGTTTCTACTTTTTAACACTGCATGCTGTCTGAATATTTTTCAAAAGCTGGATCCAGTTTCTTTGGGACTGGTATAAGCTTTTGCCTTGAGAACAGTGAAGGTTTTTATTCTTGTTGAGTCTGATGACTCTTATTGATTTGATGTCCTCTAGAAATCTCTTCAGAGGAAAATGCTCTGCTTACAGAGGTAGATTAACTGTTTCACCTTTAAGCACCGCATGAAAATCAACTCTCTTTTAAATGCAAAAATGTCACCTGGTAATAAAAGGGACTTCATGTGTTTGGGAGAATGCTGAAGTTTTTCTTAGGGTTGTTGCTAGAGCTTCACTCTATATGCTGCAGCTTGCCTTGTGGCAGATTGTTTCATTATCCAGCAGTATCATTAATCTTTTTTATGATCACCTTAAAAATAAACAAACAATGATTTTGTTGTGCTTGACACAAGTAGTGCATTTTAATTTTGTAGGCTTGTATTACTGACTTAGAAATACCCTATGACATTTCAGCTTGAAATACTGACCTACAGATATGAAAACACTATTCAGTGTATGATTTTTATCTCTTCCACGTGGAGCTTAGCATTAAGGAGGAAAGTTGATATTAATTAATTTGAGAAATAATAACTTGTCATTCATTTTGCTTTCATGAAAAGTGTTACGCTTTTCTGTGGGCCATACTCGTACTTTAAGAGGTCTCTTTAAGGAGCCCAGGTTGTAATCCTGAGTCATATGGTGGAGTTAATTTCAGTAATAATAATTGAAAATTCAATTGGTTTGATATTCTACCTCTGTGATTTGTTTCTTTATTTTGCAACTTCTCAAAATTTTGTTTTCCTCCTTTATTTGTGTCTAACAGTTAAAAGTAATAATGGTAATGATGACTATGGATTAATTCAGGCTTATTAATGGGTTTTAGAAATAATTTTCTTAATTCTAGAGTGTGGAAATATGGACAGATGACAATTTTTTTGGCATTTATTTCTTCTACTGTTATGATTTGAAATTAATAGAATAACTGTACACTTACAAAGGGAAAACATATAGAACTCTTCTGGTGATGTCTTAATTAAACTTACAGGCACTGGAATAAAGTTTTGTTTCACTGTTTGGCATTCAAAGCCAAGGAGATAAAAACCCACAACCTAAAGCAAAAACCAACATGCAGATCTTCGTGTTGACATAGATAGAAATTATACAAATGGGCAGTCTTTAGGGATTTGCAGAGTATAATAATGATGTAACTGAACAGAAATAGAGAGTAAAGTTTATTTAGAAAGTTTTTAGGGGAAATCCAAATAGATATGTTTGTTATTCCTTGACTCAGGTTTCCAGTTTTTCTTTATGCTCTTTTTTTCTATTTGTGTACTTCATATATGATAACTGAGATATGCAAGTAAGAAGAAACAATGATTGAAAATACACATGCACAAAACACTATAACCAGAATTATTCAAGAAACAACAGGTAGAGCAAAAATTCATAATGAGTATTATTTAATTTGGAGTGTTGCAACATTATTTTTGCTTCATATATCTGACCTAGATTCATTAAGCACTAATAACACGTTGATGAAATCAATACTACCATAATTATTATAACAGGAAGGCTACTTATTTAGCAATTTATTTTTTTTTTTCATAGCAGATAAGGTTTTTTCTTCTTTTTGCCTGAAAATGAAGTATTTACAGAACAATACATATGTGTAATAAATGTATGTATTTTAAACTGGCTTTCTTAAAGTCTCTTCCTCTTTTTAGCCTTGCTCAATTTTGATTGCTAAAGAAAAGAGGTTCTGGAGAGTAGATTTCTGTGAGAGCTCAGGGCAAAAGCATCGTATTTTCTTGCTCTTCCTTGGATTTCATCCAAAGCCAATTCTGTTTAATCTGCCTGCTGCTGCTCTGGAAGTGACATCTGTTCAAATTTACACTCTTTATCATGGCTGACATGTTGTTTGTGTGTCTGTTTACCCCAAGCCCTTGTTCCAACTGCCTCTTGCAGATAATTTGTGATTTTTTCCTACAGTCTATCACAAGTTGCTAGGCATTGAATCTCTGCATATGGAGCTTTGCTATTATTTTTTATTTCTTTTCCTCAGCTTTACAATTATGTTTTGAAGAACAAATGAGAAGTCTAGATGCAACATGTGTATCAAGAAATATACTGAAGAAGGGCAGATGAGAAATGAAGGGGTAAGGGGGGTGTGGCACACAGGAAATATGTATATATGATAACTTGATATAGAGTGTGGGCTCTGATGGCTATACACCTCTTTTGTAAAATAAATATTACATTGTAATTTTAGCCACAAAAGTAGTCTTAGGCACAACTAAATCCAGACCATGTTTTTTCTCACATGGAGTTCATATTCATTTATATGTAGATAAAATATTTTATATTATAGGAATTCAAAAATAATTAATTTGATCTTAAAAGCTATGAGATGGCCTTTGAATCAGAGCTGCTAATAAAATATTCAGTCTGAATATTTGAATATTCTTCGAAGCTTTGGCTAAATGCAGGTTTGTATTTTCAAATTTTCCCCAAGTTTTGCATTCATGAGATCACAGTTTAAAATAAAAATCAAATATGAGGTTCTCATTTAGTCACCCCAGGAGTGCAATTTAAGGTAAGTGATGTGAGATTTGTCAGGAAGATGACCAGAGCTGTCATCTTTATGTACATGAGGACAAGAATCTCTGTGGAACAACACAAATTCAAAACAACATTACTAGCTGCATACATGCTGAAAAATGATCTTGAGACAATCTTAACATTCAAAATTGTGGAGCACCATAATATAAGTAAGCTACTGGAAGGGGGGTGAGAGGGAAGTGAGGATCATTGCCTCTGGCCTCCACAAGCTCACAAAGAAAAAAGTTTTTATATTCACTATAGTGTGTACTGGAGGAAGTAAATTACTCAGGTGTACAAAAAATAATTTAAATTGAAAACTGATGTAATTTTGACATATCAGAGAATGAAAAATTAATACAGTAAAATCAGCACAATTTTCAAGTGTTTGGAGCTGAAATTCATAACAAAAATATCTAGAAAGAGTCAAAAATATACCTTAATTGGTCTTTGGTGCTATAAAAATGGTCACATAAGTGTTTCCCACATCCTGAAACTGTAAACTCTCCAGTTAGGTTATTCTTTTTTGCTTTTTATTTTGATTTCTTTAATTCTGTGTGCATAACCAGAACAAGTAAAAGCTGGAAGTTTATTTAATATTTTACACAGAAGATGAGTAAAAAGTATTTAGTTGTAAATAATTTTTAAAAAGGAAAATGTACTATCTTTCCTGAAAAGAAATAATCCAAAATAACAATATTCTCTTACCTTGTCCTACTGTCGTAGAGTTTCAGTGAACTCAGTCTTAACGTAAAAATGGGCTCAGAATTATTTCTAAAAATGGAAATCTATGCACATTAGCTCATAGACCCACCCTGTTAAGACAGTAAAGCAGAGGAGAGCAGCGCACAGCCCACACTTACTGTAGGCACACTGCACACACAGAGCTCTACAAATACCCACCCGCAGATTCACTTGTTCTTTTTAACATATGTCTGTATTGATCCCATCCCGTGCTCCTGTGACACGTGCCTGCTGGCTGACTTCCTAACAAATCCGAGCTGACACACCTTTGAGACAAATACGCACAGCTGCATGATCCATCTGTAGATTATGCCTTGCTTCTACTGGACAACAAGGGATTAGTTGAAAGAGACAGTGAAAATACACCACATAGATAAAAACTTTACTCTTGTCATCATGTTCTCTTCCTTTCCAGTGCTACTGTTCTTTCTTTTGCATACTTAAAACAGTGTTCATATGGTACATGTACCTCTGTCGCATAGAAAGCATTTTTTATTAATTAATCACTTCCCAGATTTCAAACGTTGTTTTATGATTTGCACAGAAATTCTGGTGCTTGGCGTGATTGGATTCTTGCCTTTATTTCTGTGTAGTAGTTTCTGTCTATTAGTGCAAAATGAGAGCATCTTTCAAGCTGTGTTGATGAAAATCACTGCTGCCCATAATTTCTGTATCTGCTTTTTCTGGTAGTAAAGTCTCCATACTTCGACTTATTGCCAGGAAAGTTCCTACATTCATCAGGCTGACACTTTCCAAGATTTTTATGAAACCACAAGAAGGACTTTGCTATAACACAGAGATGTTTCTTAAGGTTTTCTGAAACTCTTCCCTTGTAGTTTGGACTACTAATTGTGGTAGTAGTACTACTACTGTAGTTTGGACTACTAATGGACAACATTCTGGAGAGCTTCCATTTCTAAAAGTTGCATACAGGGAACACAAATGTGTTTCCATAGTCGTCTTTGAAGATTTTATGCATAACATTCTCACCCAAATTCAGGCATGCACAACAAAATCCTAGAGATCAGAAAGTCATGGGGTGACATTGAAAATGGATAGTCAAGCTATATAAAAACAAGAATAAAAATTCTGTTTGTCTTTGGTCTATTATTTTCCCTTCAATGTAAGAGATTTGTTTATTTGTTGTTATTCCAAATCCGTGACTGCTTTGCCAGTGGTAATATGTCATTCCACCTCAGAATCTTTTCTCTTTCCGTCTATCCATGCATTGTACATTTTCATCATATGCTCATGATCAGGATAGTTCAGCTGTTTCCACATGCCATGCCTTTCAAGCTCCACCAAATTTGTGTTACCTAATATTGAGATATTTGATTTTTCCCCTTTTACAATATATTTATTTTACCATATATATTCTGTTATGTCTTTTGAGTTCTCAGCAGAAGACAGATGTAAAATCCTTCCTAGAGCAGCATATAGAGCTAATGAATTTTGATGTTTACACTGTCTAACTATTTGCTAGATTTTATTATTTGAAAATTTAGTCTTTAATAGCTGGGATTAGAAGAACATTATGAAAGCAGAGGTTGTATTCATCCTCTGTTGTTCTATTTACACTTTCAAAACACTAAAACAATAAAATAATGCAATTGTGGTTAGTATAGCTGACTGGAAAATATCCAGCCTTGCTTTTGGCTGTTTGAACAGAAACCAGTGAATAAGGTGCAGTTAAGCTTGCTGTTTTATTTCTGTTGGTATTTAGCTATGACTTGGATCTTATTTCATTTCATTCATTAGATATCTAGAGAGATAGGTGTGTTCACATTAGAAATTCAAACCAATGTTGGTAGTTTTGATCCCAGTAGCTAGGGATGTATCTGCTATTAGAGATCACTGCAAGAGTGTAATCATAGCACAACTACTCTGTCTTCTTTCAGAAGCTAGACAGATTGTAAGCAGAGTTTTTTTTCCTGGAGCATGTTTTTAATAGTCCAAATATAGAGGTTTCCATCCAGAATAACTCCTTCAAGTCAACACAAGTAACGTGAAACTAAACAATCAACAAACCAAAGTAACGTGAAACTAAATCAACAAACCAGTCAAACTGAAATGGAAACAATGAGACTAGATACCCTTCTCTTTTGCAGCACTTTTAACCTTTTTTTTCCCCTACTAAAATGACTTTACTATTTACCAAACAGTTTATCGAGAAACAACACCAAGTGTCCAGTTTTATGAAATAAGTGTGGGTTTTTAGCATGCTTCAATTACAGAAATATACAGACAATTGATTTCTCTGATGCTGAAAAAACCTGCTGCCTGAACGCTTAATGAAGTCCTATTTTATCAATATATGGATTTAATTAGTTTCTCTCTCCTTCTGCATGGCAAGGACTTGTACTATGTCTGCAAGTTAAATTCCTTGTTTATTCTTCTTACTGTTTTTATTATTTTTCTGAAATGGGGTGTAGCACAGGAAGGCAGCATGAGCAAGTAGATGCATCGTAAGGTAGAAAAAAGGTTGAATCCAAACCAGATGTATATGTAATCATGTTGATTACTGTACTCATTTTTGCTCCTCCTTCTGCTATATGTTGTTCTTTATATGACATGGGGACCATATTAGTCTTTATTAGAGTCATTTGCCTTTTAAGCTGACTCTCAGAGTAGATTGAATATAGATAGATATGTTATTGTGCATCATGAGATGGGTAGATTTCTATCCTATGAAATTACAGTATATTCATATTAGCTTTTCTTTTTTACTAATTAAAAGGAAATTCTTCCTATCAGATGTTCCAGATGAGCTGTTTGTGGGATACAAACAGGAGCTGACATCTTCGATTTTGCTTTTGCAGTGCAGGAAAATAATTTGTCTTGATTGTTCCATATTATTTGAGAGAAAATTCTGGAACGTAGTGCGGTCAGCACTGATGTGGAGTCACAGACAGCTTGTAGGAAAATGCTACAAATTTACTAAGTGAAACTTTTCCCCACACTTATTATCAATATAGGAGAACTGTTTCACTGAGTTGTTAAGTAATAATCTTCTTAGTCTGAAAAATCACCCCACCAACTATATAGTAAATTTACCACCAGTGGACATGTAAAATAAGTATATTTGAAATAGTCATTTGTTTCAAATTATTGCTTACCTTATCTTTTTTATGGTGGTATCTGAGGTACCACTGTTTTCACCTCAGTGGAGAAGGCTAATTACCTGTAATCCTTTACTTAGGAAAGTGCAGCTTGATTATTCTGTCTTGCAATGTTGGATTTCCCTAATATTAAAAAGCGAGCTGTTAGCATAAAAGGAATGCAAATATCTCACATAAAATCAGCTGCGCTCCTGTCACTATCACTCCAGAAATGGGAAGAGATTCCCCTTGGCGTGAAGCAACCTGCTGCCATCGAGCCTTTCAGAGGCTTCACCGATCAGCCCGAGGAGGACAGGCTCAGTTAGCCATTACAGACAAACCATAAACCTGCTTTTTAGGCTTTAAGAGGAACTGAGTGCTTACCTTCGCCGTGGTGTGATTGTTTGGTAACGCAGCTCAGTATATCATTAGACTAATGCTTCCTTTGTCAACATGAGGCCTGACTCCATGAAACCAATCACACTGCATGGCACTCCACTGCCTGGGCTTTGGACTATTTCTGTGTGGAAGCTGTTCAAGCTGATACAGGCTGGTGTGCCAACCCATTTAGTGTTTGGTTTAAGGAGACTTTTCAGTGCATTTTTTTCTGTTCTGAAATAATAAATTTTATTTACCTTTGGTGTTCTTAATGGCTCAGAATATTTCTTCTGAAGTATTATGAAAGTGAACAAAATCTGCATGTTGGATATGTACAAACTGATGGCTTGGAAGTTTGCTTTCATGGTTTCCTATTTGCGATTACTTGTTTAAGCCAAAGGATTTAAGACTAAGACAAGTAGTACTGTTACTCACTCAAAATATGAGGAACAGCAGTTGTGTTTCTAGGAGAAACAGGGACAGACTTGTTATGTCACATGCTCTTAGTTTAGTATATTTTCAGTGACCATATGATGTAAACTACCTTGGTAAGGCACTATTAATTTCCACTGTTTTGTTATAGTTTCTACTGTTTCATTTTTCATGGTGTGTTTAGCTTTTCAAGATTAAAGGTAGTCTTTTTCATCTTTCTGTCATATCTTCCCAAGCAGAGGGGAAATTGGAGCGGACAGCTTTAATAACTTAACATCCAGTAAGGAAGCCAGGCACAGGCAGAATATAAAAAAAGCAATCTAAAATTCAGCACCTTAAGTGCCTGGAGCTTGAAAATGACTGAGGTGTTATAACTTAATAATATCTTTTTGGAACCACATTTTAGACTAAAAATAAGGGAGGAAATACAGCTGAAGATTTGTGATAGAGTACATTGCTCTGTGGAGCATAGTCTGTTACTTATTCATTACAGTGCAGTCTGCACAGAAGTGAAAGGGTTTAAATTAGCATTTCTAGATTATTTAGCATTTAGTTTATGATAGTTTAGATCAGTAATTAAAAAGTATTTTTTCCTGTTATCATTTTCTAAACCCCAATAATGAATTTAAAAAAAAAAAGAAAAAAAGGAAGAAAAAAAAAGAGACACTTGCCTAAGTAACAACTGTAATTTGTGTCAGGTAGCTATGTAGTAACTAAAAATATCAAATAGCTGCTCAATTAAAAATTGTTTTATTGTATTTGTATCAAAATATTATGGTCAGTCCTGATGCCATCCAAGCTGGTTGCCTAAGTAAAGCAGTCACAGATTTGGACAGCCCTGGCAGGATGACCTAGTCTTACACCTCAGGTTGTCTGACCTACATCAAAGAGGAGTTATATAGAGCTAGAAAAGGTAGCTTCAACCACTCCTGAACTTACAAAAAAAACCCCCCAAAACCTGTAGAGGGACTGAAAATAGTCACAAATCCATGTTAAATTTGTAAACTATTTCAATCAAAAGGGGAGGGAAAAGAATGCAAAATATCAAAGTAGTTTTTCCCTTAAAAATGAAACATTTTATTTCAGAAAAGCTTCAGTGTTTTGTTTCAACAGTTTTAAATGGATCTTTTTTTTTTTACTTTTTGTTTGAAAGAAGCATTTAAGAACAGTTTAAATTAAAAAATTCTAAATAGCATTAGATAACAGAAATATGCAATAAAACCTTGTTCTAGAGGTAAATATATTGATTTTAGTCAATCTAATCAGTTCTCTTTTTCAAACATCCAGCCATAACACTGTGTGCTATACGAATTTAATGCAAACTCTATTTTGTATTTTTCTTCTTCCTGCCTGGCCTAAGCACTACTTACCCAGCTCTCGCTAGCTGCACCATGTTTTATGTACTCAGAGGTCAAAATCGCTGGGATTCTTGAACCCAGTCTCTCATCAAAACAGTTCTAACTTTCAGATGACTTGCAGTGACCATTAGAAAGGATGGCTATTTTTTTTCTGCTAATGTAAATTGTAGTTTTCTACCCACACAAACCCCTTGGATTAGTAAGGTTTTATGAGGAAATGCCAGTATGCAAAAATTCTGAGAGCTGTGACGTGTCCTGTCCCACGCTGGGTGTTCACAGATAGTTCCCCATCTCTATCACCTCAGCTGTGTCAACATAGGATGGAGAAATATTTAATGTAGAACAGCTGATGCAGATACCAACTAGCAGTATTACAATCCCCAATTGTCACTGACAGTCACTCACTAAAATATGTCTGTTTGGGCTATATGTGATTTTTTTTTTTTTCTGCTGAATATGCTGCTCAGCATCAAGTAAAACATAAATGTTTCATTTCTACCACAGTCTTCCCTAAAAATGGATAGAGAGAAATAGAAGCAATCTATACTTGATGAAAGAGATTAAAAAATCAAATACACTGAGAAAATTGAATTCTGAGTTATTTTACAATGTCTTATGATCATTATTCTATTTCTGAGGCATTTGAAAAAAGGTGAATTTATTACAACTTTTATTTATAGCCTCCAAAATCCTTGAAAATCACATTTATTTCCAGTAGGACTTTTTCATTACTGTTGCCATAAAATTAGTATACTTTTTCTTAAATTTTAAAAAAAAGCATTTTAAATTATGCTTTTGGCTAGAAATAGGAGTGATGCACAGCCTTCCATACAGGCATTTCAAAGAACTGTGGCACTGCAAATTTACTAACTGTAGCAAAATAAACTTACGGTGCAAAATCTTCAAATTTTCAAGTGAACTTCTGGCAAATAACTGTGAAAGACTGTGAATGGAATACTCAGCTGTAGTCTTTTGCTTAGTTAGTGTCTACATTTTACTTGGAAAACATGGTATGAATTCAGAGCACCAGTTTTTACTATGTAAATGATTTTAACACAAAATTTTATCAAGCGTTTCTGATCTCACAGAATGCAAGACTGGCAAAGTTCTACTTGTGTGTTTGAAAAGAATTAGCTTAGTTTATTTTTCCAGTTGATTATTTATTTTTCAAACTTTTTTTTAATGAGAGAGTACAAATGTACTTACAGATATGATAAGATTAGATCATTTGTAAAATACCATTTGCTTCAAGGTCTTTGTTCAAAGCCTGAACTTAAATTCATGGAAACTGACTATTTTCATCATCCTAAGCAGAAGTTTAAGTCCTAAGTGTATTACTAATTGTTAATCGATTTTGATTTTGCTTGATTAATTTCATTTTTCAGTAGGTACTCTATTCTTGTTTCCTTTTTCTTTGCAAATGTATTTTTAATTTGCAATCTTATTGCCTGTGCTAAACTGTCTTCATAGTATTAGCAGTTAATACCTCACAGTTTCCTCAATAAATCAGTCATACCATCTGTCCCACTTATTTCATATTACGTAGTCATTTGCTTTAGTTTAAACAACTAATTTCATTAACTGGAAGCCATTTGTTCATGTTTCCTACTGCAGCATAGCACAAAATGAAACCAATGCACAGGACAGATAAACACATCAAACTGCACAGTGCAGAGGAAGTAAGTGAGAACCTAAATATTTTAGAACTCCAGAACGCAGTTGCCATCAGACTGCAAGGATCTCTGAAAAAGTAATTGTGCATTAGTGACTGTTTATTTCTTTTCCTGACTCTTTAGTCCTAAATGGATTTTATTCTGTGTAATCTACAATGTTGTGGTTTGTGGAGCTGTGACTGTACCAAATTGCTGTGTCACAAACTGGAGTTTGCTGAGTCATAACTGTGAAATTTCTGAGTCACGGATTTGGATATTGACATGTGAGAGTGACTGAGAGTGATTTTTACCTACTCTGTTTATAAACATGACAACCGATTCTGTGATGTTTTGTAAATCTTCAGTTCTCAGAAGAGCAGCTAGTTCCAAACAGAGAAACCTTTTGACTATGCCGTTCTTAAAAGTATTAGTTTTATACCACATTAAACTTAAAACTGAAGTAAAAATTTAAAAAGTTGAGGAAAGACACAAATAATGGAAAATGCTGAAAGGCCCAAAATTTTCCAGTGGTGATTTTGTGCTTTGCCTTTTTGTGCAGCCATTCTGTTGTCTCCTGAAGGTTGACGATGCTCCACAGATATGCCTGGGAAGTGTTTGATTTACCACGTAACTCACACAGTCTCTGGATGCAGTGGTATCGCCATCACCTGTCTCTCCTATCTTGTCCCCCAGACTTTGCAAATTTACTTTGTCTGATCTCACTAGGCACAAGTTGTACAGAATATAAGTGAAGCTAACTAAATGCTAATCCACTTTTGTTTGAGCTCTTCTAAAACTGAAGCTCGGTTCATCACACTCAATAGTGTCACAATTACTGTCCCAGTAAGATTATTTTATTATTCTGCTTTCAAGAGTGTTTTCCAACTCCATTACAGATAAATGGAAGATTATTTGATATCCAACTTGAAGTTAATGCTTCTACATTAGCATTATATTTCTGACCAGTAAGTCTTTACCCTACCATTGTTACAAATGACAGCAGTATCATAAATGAAAGCCTTTTTTTCAGTTTGTCTGATTGTTTCACACAGCAACTAAGGAGAGGGCAATGTTTAGAAGGAAATGTGTTTGTAAAATCACAAAATTTGTCAGAATGAGTCGAGGGCAGATGCAGTGTTTGAAACTACTTTTAATTTTCTTTTTAACTGACTAGATGTAAATGTGAAAGTGTCTCATTAAAGAAAAGTGCAGTAAGTTGTTAGCAAAAAAAGCAGCAGAATTGAGATTCCCTTACTCCTCCTGTTGTTTATCATGTTCTTGTTTTTCTTTCTTGTCATGATAAGTACAGAAATGAACGGTGTAATTAAAGCTGAAACTCAAGGAAGTTTCCAGGAAAGCATTTCCACACAATCTGTAATGTTGTTAGAATTCTCTTAGCAAATGTAATAATATTTACCTCAGATAAAGGCTGCTTTGGTTTTATTTTTTAACAGGATCTTACCATGATTAATGTGTGTTAAAGATTGTATGTAATGCTCTACTTCCTAAAGCTTTAAGACCTCCACTGTGCTGGGAGTGCTTAGAAATTTCAGGTCATTTTTCAGTGGCTTATGGAGAAAGGAAAGAATCTAGTTTGGGCCAGCAAATGCAAAATGACATGTGTCTCCAATGGTGCAATTAAAATTTATTTTGGATCCTGAAGACAGCAAACACCACAATAAAATAATTTACTTTTTTATGCAATGACTACAAATAATTAGAAAAGGAATCTTTATCCTTGGAAGTTTTCCACTTCTCAATTAAAAGTCCAAATCTGTCAAAAACTCTTCTGGCATAAAACTTTGGAAATATCGCTGTTACTTTTCCAGAGACTGATAGGTAAACTTGGTAAAAAGTACACTCTAGAAAGCACAGTGAAGAAGAGAGAATCAAGGTGGGAAGGAATCACATTACAATGTAGCAAAATATACAAAGAAAAAGTACATCAATTTTTTATGGGAAAGTTCCGTTTCTGTACATCTGATTTCTCAATTTTGTCTTTATGGAGAACCAGAGATACTTGTGCAAATTTGACTTTTTAGATACATTTCTATAAAATATTATTTTTCTTTTTTTCCCTTTTTTTTTTTTGAGGTTAAAGTGACTACAGGTTTTTTTCTGCCTAATAGAGGATAAAGTAATTACAAGTTGTTTCTGCCTAATGATGAAGGGTAAATAACATCAGTAATGAAATATTAGCCAAAGGGGACCAAACATGTTTCTTGCAGATCACCTCATTAGCTTGTTTCCAAAATATGTTCACCAGAGTGAAATTGCAGCATGTGACTAACTGTAGTGACAAACATCTGTTATCTCAGCTCCAAAAAGGCTTTTGGGATTGGGTAAAGACAAACAGTTCTTATTTAATCAGGTTAAATGTAACCTGAGAGACATTTTTTGTCATCTGTGGTCTTGTCCCAATCTGCTGTTACTCCTTAAAAATTACTTGTGGGGTTAAGTTTATCTTTAAAGTTGCATGATCTTTTAGTAAAAGAATGATTTCCATCTGCTTTGCAATGATTACAAATGTGGTAGCTGCTGATCAGCAAACAAAACCAATCAACCAGCCAAACTTGTCTGTATTCCAGAAAAACACCCACGGGACTGAGCAGTCCTATCTTAAAAACAAAGAAATATGGTACTTCCTGAAGACAATGTAGATGAGTAAAACTTAGCTAAAGTTTTAGAACCATTTGTAATTGATGGTGATAAAAAGGAAGGAAATGGATTTGAACAGGCATTTTCTATGCTTTCAGGTGTAGCATAAATACCGTGTTTTCCACTCCTGAACAAAAGGACGTGTTCAACTACTTGACTATGTTTCAATAGCTATCTACAGTGGCAACATAAGTTAATGGTGCCGACTGAACAGAATTAATGTGTTTTGCCAAAATAAAATAAATTCTCCTAATTCCTAAAGAAGTTATGTTTCTAATGACTGTGAGCTATGGTGTCCTGTTACCAGTGAACCAGTAGGACTGCATCACATATGCAAGTCCTATATTTTGTCAATTTTGTACATTCAACATTTAGAGTTATGAAAGTGTTAGGTGGATATTCACCCCTTACAAAGAGCCTTCCAAAGTCTAAAGTAATGGAATGGAAGATAGATCTGTGCAAGAAATCCCTAGTACTACTTGTCATAAAAAGGAAAAAAAAAAAGGATATTTCTGTGAGAAAGAAAGACTCAGGGAAAGAATCCTCTTTCTGGACCCTCTCCATTACTTGTACCTGGGACTTCAGTTCTTCTGCCTGGGGACAAGCACTGTGTATCATTCCATAACTGAGTCAGAAGGGTTTCTTTCCAAAAGCAACCTTGTTACAGAACAAGCAACAGGTGAATTTGCCTGTAAAGGCTTAAATGGGGTAATCCATTGATCTCTCTTTTATTTAGAGGTATCTGTCTGTAGGATAAGATCTCTTTGGTCACATTTCACTGCTCCTCTGGACAGGGATCAATTCTCCTGTTTTTGTTTTCAAGAAGGATTTCTCCATATTGCTTCAGAGCATATCACCACATCAATAGTGAACGTTTGCCCTCATCTTTTTCTGTATTTCTTTGGGGATTAGCAGTCTCTTCCCATATTTCTAGTTATCAGCAAATGTAAGGAAGCCCATGTATTTATTTAAAAAAAAAGATTTTCTGTTTATTTTTGGAATTATTTAAGTGAAAACCATGAAGTTAGATTTCCTTTTTTAACACATACTGTGGCATGAGATGGAAATTTGTCCTTAGCCTTTTTATGGTGTGTTGATATGTGTGTTGGCATCCATAAGTGGTGAACTTGCCTACAAAATGTTTGTTTATTTTTTATTGCATGATAAAATACTGATAACTTCACAAAATCTAAATAGATTGAAAGGTTATGAAAAGGCACCTTTCAACCCCTAAAACTGCCTCTGTGAGGTTTAAAATTCCTGCTACTTTAATGCGAACATCTTTAGATCAGTAGTAATATTAGAAATAAATGGACATTACTTTGATTTTTAACTTCAGAAAACATAGAAAGGAACACCTAAATATTGGAAGCTAAAAATATGTAGTACATGAACAGAATAAGAGTATATCAAGTGTTCCATACTCAATTCCTATTATAAACTTCTTTCTTTTTCTGGATCTCAGACTTCTTGAGAAGAGGAGACTGAGGGGTGACCTCATTAATGTTTATAACTATGTAAAGGGAGAATGTCACGAGAATGGAGCCAGGCTCTTCTCAGTGATGCCCAATGATAGGACAAGGGGCAATGGGTGTGAGCTGGAACACAGGAGGTTCCGCTTAAACTTCAGAAGGAACTTCTTTACAGTGAGGATGATGGAGCAGTGGAACAGGCTGCCCACCATGACTGTTTTTGTATGGAGGAAGAAGCAAAATGGTTGACACAACCCCCCAGGTTTGGAATATGACTTCACATACTCTTTTCACCATGGTTAATCTAAGGATTAAGTTAGTTTTTCTGTAACTGTATTCAGGATTGACATTTTTTATGAGTAAACAGGCTGTGTCCATTGACTAGGCACTCGATGTATTTCAGAAGTTTTATTAGGATATTAAGGAATAAATTCTTTTTAGTGGTTGTAACTAAACTCCAGTGAAGAATTCATACATGAGCAGAATCTTAGTGTTTCTCTCAGCTTTGAATATCTTTGTGCTTGTCCAGCTGCCCATACCAAGTAAAACAACTGTTGCCTTTAAAGTAGTTGGAACACTGAAGAAATTATCTTGAAAAGGTGTCTAAGATACTCTAAAGAGTTAAACATGCAGTTTTTAAAAAGTAGTTTCAGCTGACTTCAGTGGGAGTTATGTACACTTAACTGAGAGGGCTAATTTGATGTTGCTTGAGTTGCTTGATGATTCAGCGTTAGTAAAATTATTGTCCTTGTTTTGCAAATTAGTAAGCCACATCTTAGAAGATTTGAAGTTAAAACATCAAGAAGGGTAAAATGTTTTTTAATGTCTGTGTGTTTCTAAAATTAGGAGCTCTGAATATTCCCAAAAATCAGTGGGATATTTATTCTGAAAGTTTGCACTGAGTTTTTCAGTATCTCATAGCTAATTAACAGCATAGCATTGCTTTGAACTCAATCCTATCCTTTAGACAGAGAACTGCATTTCCAGTGCTATTTGCACATGCAACCAGCTAGTTTGAACATAATATTTTTGAAAACAGGTTCTTCTCCAGCTGTGCTCAATTTATATTGATGCTGACTCAGATCTGCTCTCAGCAGTGACCACTGATTCCTTTCCAACTGATTTCATCCTTCCCAAGATGGAGATGCTTAGCTGACTCTGCTTGCCATATACTGCCTCTTGTAGTTTGTTTGTTTATTTTTCTTTTGTTTTTATTTTTAAGAGACTGGAAAGGGCCAGGTAAAAGGCCCAGGAGATAAATCTTGGAGCAAGGGAGCTGTTAAGCTGAAGCACTGTTCTCAGAAAGGGAACAAAACAACTCAGCAACTCAGAGCCAGCTCTCTCTGTTTCTCTCTTTGTGAATAATGCATCATTCCATCAAGAAAGTTGCTCCTACTCAGCTCATACTGTGGCAATACTGTATTGCCTACAATTGGAGAGATGTCCAAGGAACACAGAAATGTAGGAGAAACATTTTTTTTCTTCTCTCCATGTGCAGTCAGCAGCCTGTAACCCTGGGGAACGTTTGACTTGATGCGGTACCACAAAGCTTGTATGGGACTGGAGTGCAGACTGTACCTAATGGTGCTGGATGTACTGCAGTGTATGTCAGATATGATGTCTTTGAGAATAATTCTTGCTGTTATTAACTTATGAGATACAAGCAAAGTAAGCTCTTTATTGCAAAACCAGCATGCTTATAACTAGTGTTAACAGCTACTATTAGTTATATGTATTACCATTGTCATCATGGAAAGAATCTAGTTAGATGCCTTTTGAGTTTAGTTTAGGATATACTGCTGTAGCTACCTATCATGAAATATTCTAGTAGACAGAGACTTCATCTAAAATGAGCAGATGATATGCATCACAGGGCACACAGGAATTCTGTCATTTGTTTACTCCAAGATGGGGATTGTGCTGCAACTCCTGGGCACTCAGGTTCCTTTCTTCTGGACACTGGTGGGAGAGGAAAGGGATTACAAGGCAGTCTCAATACTGAGTCCATATGTGGGGTTAAAAATGGCTCAGAAGCAAAGCCATAGATGCTTGGTAGTGCTTCCAAGTTTCCCACTGTACATGTAATTTAAAAAAAAAAAGCACCAAGGAGTCAATCAAAAATAGAGGTAAAGTAATATGTTTTCAAATTTAAGGTAATAGATTTGGGAAGACTATTTATAGTTGGGTTGTATGTGATGTTAAACAATTTGAACTATATGTAATTATAATAGGATTGTCACAAAGAAAACTACTTCTAAAAATTAAGAAGTCTAAAAAGACTTGATTTTCAACTCATTGAAATTCAATTAGACCACTTGTCAGCAGAAAAAAAATCAACTTGAGATCCTTGAGAAGTTGAAGTTATCCTTGAAATTCTGTGACATACAGCTACCAATCTTCATTAGCCAGCTGATGGATTAATTAATCATGGCAACCCAACTGGATATTTTGACATTTTCAAACAGAGAAAAAAAAAAATCAGTATAAATATCAGTAAAATTTTGAGTATTAATGCTAAAGGAGAGTGGTACTGTGTTGTTAGGCAATAATTAACAGAGGTTTCACTTATCCCACTTCCACCAGATTTGCACCCTTGAAGAAGTGGTGATTTAAGGACAACTAGTTTTCCCAGTCCGCAGACATTATTGCACTTACAGAGAGTTTATCAAGTACCTTAGTACCTAATGAATGCATAAAATCTGATAATTATATTTAGAAATCTTACTGTCTATATTCCTTTTTAATTTTCTTTACAGAGTAAAATATTACTGTATTTGTAGCCACATACTAAATGCTTCTTTTTATAGTTTGATACTGAATCAAGCATCATATTTTCACTCTGCCTATATTTTCCACTACAGTCTTGCAATATGGAGCATGTCTTTCAGAAGTGTTACTGTATGTCATCATCATTAATGGTCCTGAACCATTCTGCGTAGGTAGCTGCTTGACTGAACCGATCAGCCTTCATCTTCTGGTATTTATTATGTGCATTAAATCTCATTGACTAACACTACCTTCATCTTGTACTCTGTCTTTTCTTTTTGCATGATCTAGTGCTGTCAGTTATTCTCCGTCTTGAATTCCTCTAAAACAGAGTAAGAGGAGACTGTGATGAGTAAAATAACCCAAGCAAGAGCAATTGAAGTTTTACCCTTCACAGCATCACACATTGTATCAAGTTGAGAAATATTTGTAGATAACAGTAATTTAGAGATGAGCTTATGTGTGTGCACCTACTAAACATAGGTTGATCACAAACTATATCTGTATTAATGAGATTATCCTTTTATAAGCACATATAAGTATACTGCCTTCAAAAAGAAGTTATGATAATGTGAATTGCAGTTTAGTGTTTTCAGAATGGAAATTATGAAAGTATCACAATGACACTAAATGTTTTGCAAAACAAAAGTTAAATGAATAAAAGCCCTTTTGTAATTTGGCAAAAATAGCAACGATATGAGAGTATTACAAATAATAATGTTTATGTAATGGAAAGAAATATCCAATCAGGTTATGTAACACTTTGATCACTCCTTCTCCCACCCTCCCTCCACCTTCCCATGACTAAATATTGACCAGGATCTTGAGAAATCTTTGGTTTTAAATCAGGAACTGACAAAAGCAGTGAGAGTGATCTTTCTTGTAAATTCTTTATTGGGAGAACACTTGACCACAATCCTTCTGGGCTTGGCCAAGAGTGAGGAGCAATGGCTAGTTAGTGCAGCCTTAGTCTGTGGCACCTGCTGGTATTAGCAGAAATAGATTTTGACCAGTAGAAAAAAAAAAAAAAAAAGTTTTATATCGATGCTGATGCTTTTAGAACAAGATTTACAGGGATTGAGAAAGACGCAGCAAAAAGAACACACTGCCAGAGGTGATCAATGACATTTTCCTACTTAAGATTTATCTTACCCTGTTAAAAGTGGTCTCAGCGTAGATCGACTGCTGAGATTGCTCAGAGCAAGTTTTTTGAGCAAAGACTTGAGCAGTGTATGCTCTAAAGTATGTTGGCCAACACATGAAGTGTAGATTGGTCTTTGTGTGATGCAGATGAGAAGCATTTTGTCTTTATGACCTGCTTATGTGTATCTGTGTGTCTTTATAACCTTCCCTGTAATTTCAGCTAATGAGTGATACAGTTCAGAGGAAATGACTTTGGTATCTTAAATCCTTTATGAACTCCATCCTCCTTTCTTCACAATTGCTGGTGTAGATTAAAAGGCACTTGAAGGAGTAGTAGTTCAGCTTCTCTGCTTTCCAGTTTTGGGAGTCCTGCTTTTGTCATCTAGGACAGAATTATTCATCAATCCATCAGTGGAAAGACTCAAGGATTAATTTAGACGTGTTCTCTTTTATGTACCAAAACCAAAGTTGTGGGACTTCTATTATTTCACTGTTAGGTCCCAGAGAAAATTATGAGTAAAATGTTTTGGGCTTATTACAGTTATGATAATAAAGTGCAATAATGTACACTGTTTCTTTAAACAAACAAACAAATATTTATCTGCCAGCACTGTAATCATAGAAATACTGCACTGCTGTTAATATTATCCTCATTCTAACGAGCTTTGCTTAATGCAAACTTTTTTGCTTTAGAAAAAAGTTTTTCTTTGGTGTATTCATATTGACCTGTCAATTAAATGCTAGATTTTCTAGTGAAATCCACATTTTTAGGTATCTTTTAGGCAGATATGTAATGAAAAAGAGGTAAGCTATCCTTTCCAACAAAACAGAAATTGAAAAAGAAGGAAATTACTATGTTGCAACAAATGACATCCTACCTGGACTTAGATCCTTCCTGATTCCTCCAAAAACATACAACACTTTATAGTTCTTCTTTGCACTCATGGCTGTATAGATGTTAGTCTCCTTTACTCACAGCCAAGTCTACCATTCATTTGTCAAACAGTTTGAGGGGTGAGGGAGAGAGAAAGAGAGAACACCCACAAAACTGACAGAAAGAAATTAAAATAAGCAGATATTTTAAAGTATCCTGATACAGCATACATGTCTCTAAAAGGATAATTCAGGGAGAAAAGGAATGAGGTTGCTAGGGCTCTGTTGATCGGTGCTCCAGTGCCCACAGTTATCCTGTTCATCATAATCCCTCAAAGGAAATTTGCCCTTGTAACAACTATTGGCTCATGTATTATTCTGTGTAACATAAAGAGGGCTCATCTATCCTCTACATCCAAACTCAGCATGCAGTCTCTCTATTCTAAAGTGTCTGGCTTATTCTGAGCCTGTTTACTGTGCATCTGACATTTTGAACTGCAGAATGTGACAAGCTGGCCGTGCCTCTGGTTATAAAATCAGCTCATCTACTGGTATTAGGAAAGAACAAGATGATGTATGAAATAGGTTTCAAATAGATCATACCATACTCTAAAATATGCACATTTCAAATATCTTAAGAAGAAAGGGCATACAGTATGTGGCTTTAACTTATGTTGTGTTTTCATTTGGTTTGAAGATTGTGCTGTATTATTGTTTGTTCTTATAATATACAGTAAGCACTGAAACATGTAAATCCTTTTCCATTGCCATAACTTAGCATTTGTAAGTATAAAAATCAAACCCCTGCTCCAAAAGTTAATACAATGCCACATTTTCAAAAGTTCGCCATCTGTAGTTAGGATTGAGCTCAGCTTTACATCTAAGTGCCTGAGTAGTGGCTAAACTACTAGCTGCTACTAGAGAGAGTGCCAGCTAGTACCTTCCACTGCAACGCACCAGTTGCCAAATTGTCAAGGGTTCAATATATGCTGCCTAAAATATTTTGAAAATCTGGAGAACATAGCCTAATCACTTAAATTGGTACTATATTGATTACAGACACTGGGAAAGATATTATCTTCTTTTGCCAACCTCAATACGTGTAAAAGATAAAATGAAAAGTGGTATTCAAAGAGGGTGGTGTGTTTTAAATGAAAGTAAGAAATGCAAATATTTTTGTAATTCAATTTCCATTAATTTGTCATGTAGGCTGGATTTAGAAATGTCATGATATATCCAGTCTCTTTGTATTTCTTGACATAGATCTTCAGAGATGTTGAGAAGTATTGCAAGTCTTTCCAGAAAATGCCTGTAGTAAATGTTTAATATGCTAGTATATAATGCTACCACAATAAAAATGTTCAAGTACCATTAAGGATCTGGCTAAAATCCATCATACAAGGAACTTCCAAGCTAGACTGCCCAACGTGAGCTGTTCCAAACCAATACTGTAACTGCAACTCACTATGATTTACTTTTGTGTCGTGCCACCCTTCATAAACAGCTCACTCTAGACAGAATGTGGTGGGTACCACTTACAGTCCAGCACCTGTATTTTGCATGGAATTGTGATTGCTGAGATACAGCCTTGGATGTCTAACAAACAGCAGATCCATTAATGTTTGAATTATTGAACAACTGAATCTGTAATATAGACTTTTGTCATCACATCTAATTACTGTGCCTTCATTTTCTCTGGTTGATAAATACGATTCTTCCCCTCTTCTATCTGTTCAGAGTGATGTGTCAGATTGTTCTTGCTCCTTGTTTTAGCCAAGTGACTAGAAGTCTTGGGGGAGTTAGGTTTCTGGATCGAAGAATTCTTTTTCTTTTAATTTTTTTTTTGTTCCAATTTTCTTTCATTTTAAAGTAAAGTAAGTATAGTGTGTGTGTGTATGTATATTTATAAAATTTACCGCTGGTCACAGGCAAAACCTGCTAAGAATGTGTAAAAGGATGTAGACAGTCCTGCTCTGGATGAGATGAAAGTAAACTGAACCCAGTGTATTTTGGACAAATAAATATCTGGTTTGACAGAAGTGCACTGTTCAAAAGAAAGTGCTCTGTTCAAACAAAACCAACCCAACTTTGCTTAGAAAATTTCCTATGATCAGGCTGTGCCACACATTAATGACATTGCTTATTGGGTTCTAGCTCATGTGACAAAGGATGCATGTCTGTTTCCAAATCTTACTAGGCTCTACCTAATGTTTCTCACTCAGAAATTGACTCTCAGTTATGATTAGTTACTGTTAAGGCTGCTTTTCTCACCTTAATTTTCTCACCTGCTAATTTAAAAACCAGTGCTTTTCTCCCCCAGTGTTGGTCACATCTTGGGGGGGCGGGGGGTGGGGAATCACTAAGTATCAGTTAAGATAATTCTCCATGCACCTTCGTGTTCTACCTCAACATTTTTGCCTGGAGACTTATAAACTTATCAAGGTGGCTAAATTCTCTCTTCACTAGGGTTATTCCCAATCCTGCTGACAGAGGTGCTGTAACTTGCCGTTTCCTTTTCCTCTTCCATCAGTCTGTGTTTCTGTTCACTTCAACAGCACATAGCACGGCAAAGTCCTAGTCTGTGACTAAGACTGGAATGCACAATTACAACATTCGTTCTAATGACTGTGAAACCGTAACTGTTAGCTTCTGAAAATAGGTATTTTAAATGAGATATAGAGATGCCTGTAAAAACGTCTACGTGACACATCTGTATGCTAGTTGTAGTATTTAACTCTCCGTACAGCAGGGGGCAAAGTGACTCAGAAGAAACAGAAACTAATCAAAGGTGTAGATTTGGGCAGTAAAAAGGAAGTTTTCCTATAATGACATATTGTCCTTAATTAATAAAATGGCCTGAACATAAAATCCTTAATTCAGTGTAAAACCTGAGCCTAAAGAGCAGTCCTGAAAATCAAGAAATTGACTTCTTTTGGGTTCTCTGTGACTACAGAGATACGGTATGTCCTAAAAGAATACCTTCTGTAATTTGAATTTATGATCAAAGCTAATAAATAGAATAGAATATTTCAGTTGGAAGGGACCTACAATCTAGTCCAACTGCCTGACCAGTTCAGGGCTGACCAAGTTAAAGGATGGTATTAAGGACACTGTGCAAATGCCTCTTAACACCAACAGGCCTGGGGCGATCACCTCTCTCGGAAGCCTGTTCCACTGTTTGAACACCTTCTCGGTATAAAAGTGCTTCCTAAGCCTAAAGAAATCAGGGATTACAATGATTTTAATATCCTTTTGCCACCTTCAATTTAAATGCAAGCTCTGAGCTGCCAATCTTGTTTTGTGGCATAAACAATTAAAAAGGAGAACTGTCAGTTAACATCAATGTGGGTCTAAATTTTTGAAGAACTTTATGAAATTCCGTCTCTGTTGCATGTTTTAGGGAACTATGTATATTTGTGCATCTGAGTGTTAGACCACTTGATTCACTATGTTTTCGTTTACAGCATGTGTAGTAAACCTAATTAAAGTTGGCCTCTACCTAACACCCAAAAGACACATATGCCTTTTGGGAAAGCCTTCCTCAGAATCCACATACCAGGATCTAAACTGTCCAACAGTATTAATTACTGTAATAATAAATAAAACTCAGGGATTCAAGTATGTCTATACGTAGAGGACTGAGAAGCCCTGACTGATCATTTAACTTTGCTGATCAGACCTATCTTTAATTCAGAATATCTATGGGGTTTTTTTTCCCATTTCACCAATTCAGTTATCATTATTGTGTTTTTCCTATAAAAAATTGATTCATCTGTGTCCTGGTACATACAGTCTTTCCTTATGACCCTGGTCATGTCTGTGAGCTGAAAAATTAAAATCAAGTGAATAAACATTTCAGATTAACACTTCACTCACATAAAACTAAGTTTGCAAAAAGAACTTGGTGAAAAAAATTAATTGAAGACTTCATAGTGGTTTTGATTAAAGTGAACATTCTTTGAGCTTTATAGTCACTGAATCTCACATATGGAAATTACAGTTGGTCTTAATCTGCTTTCAGAAGACTGGTGCAAATATTAAAAAGTAATGAACTAACAAGATTGTTTGTTAATGCCACATAAAAGTGCTAATTATACTTCTATTTCCTGCCTACAGCTAAACCCAAGAGACATTGCCTAAGAAGTTGTTAAATAAGTTGCTACTCGAAACGTGACTTGATCTGCAGTGCTTGATGGATTTACATTTAAGGAGTTGTGTGCCACATAAAGCCTTTGAAAGTGTGTCAAACAAAGGAGTACTGCAAAAAAAAACTTTAGTTCACAGAAAGTATATTATTAATGTATTTGTGATTCCTACTACCTCATGAAGAGGAAAGGGCTTAATTCTTAATCGCACTTTCCCTGCGATTTCAGTATGTAACATAGTATGATACTGCAATTAGGTGTTAATTGTTACATTAGGGCTTTAATTTTTTTAACACCATAATGATGGTATTTTTTCCTTCAGAAAATATACTTGAAATATATCCCCCTATGTCACACTGGCTGTGAATATTTCTGAAGTGTTTTCCTTTGCATCTCCACTGACATCTGCCTCTTGTGTCTCAGGGACAGGTGCAACATGAAAGAGTCTGCAGAAATGTCATGATGATAATTGAAGGCTTGGGGGTGGAAATTAATTCACATTTTTCTGTTAGAAATCTACTCTCTTTCTCCTTTCTAGGATAAAATATGAAATTTAAAAATGCTGTTGCACTAGATGTGTACTGAATGTATGCAGTTGAAAAATTAATAAAAATAGTTAGACCTTACATCTAGAATAAATTAAAAGGGAGTTAATATCTTTTCTCAGGGATATGATATAAGCTAAGTGTTATTATCTGCAGAGTTTATTCTAATCCAATTAGATTATTGTTATGCTGAGGAGGAAATCTGAACAAAATTTACTGTTAAGGATATCATAGAATGGCTTGCCTTGTATGTTACTTTGTTTTAAAATATCCTCTTGACCAAACATAGGAGTAAGTCCTCTGTATTACTGAGGAGGGAGAGTAATGGAAAATACAGGAGCATAAATAAATATGTGAGAGTTTGGACACAAGCCTTTCTGATTCTGACTATCTAAATTAAATAAGCTCCAGGGAAACTTCATCACACATCTCACCCACATCTTTTTGAAGAGGGGGTTGCTTTTTGGAGAGTGGAAAGATCCCTATGGAGCCTGGATATCATGGAAGAACTGGAGGGTAAAGGCACTTGAAATCTCCCCTAATTTAAACTTCATGGGTAAGCAGGAAGAGTGTAATATCCCCAGACAGATGTGGTGTTGTTACAATTTGTTATTTTTTCAAGTTAAATACTGTGTTACTAGGCTAGTTTGTCAGGTAAGGGGGCTATTTAGGTGGCTTTATTTCTAACTTGTTACTGAACTATTCAGGAATTATTGTAGTGAGCTGGATTTCAGCATGGGAAGTTCTGCACAACTTGTTGCACCAGTACTTACTGAGGACCCCCTCTGAGGGGCACCAGCTGTGTAAGCACGGTGCCAGGTGCAGAAAGGCAAGCAGGAAGGGACACAAGTGCCCTGAGATAAATGGTAGATTCTTTTGCATCGGGCAAAGCCAAATGGAGTGCAAGTATAACGAAAACAGCTCAGATAAAATAAAATGCTAGTGTAATTATGAAGCTACTAAAGGACTTCACAGTACTCTGCATAAGAATACAGGTGTTCAATGCATTATGTGCAAATGTTCTTAGTTATTAATGAAGAAATATTTAGTACAGAAACCTTTGCAAACACAAGACGAGTTTGTGTTGAGATTGTAGAGGCAGCAATATATAATTTATGCACTGGTCCAAGTAATGGAAAAGGAAGGAAACTAGTGCCAGGAAAGCATTTGTATCTTGTTATTTGTGTAAATATTATGTTCTATTGGTGATCTTTAAAGAATACCTACTATATAAATATATTTGGCTTTAAAAAGTAATTTATGCCTAGAGTTAGCCATTATACTGCACAAGGGATAATCAGTGCTCAGGCTGTGACATTACGCATTGTCTTCAGCACATTTATAATGGTATGAGATCCTGATTAGCTATTGAGTGGCTATAAGAACTCCAAATATATGGCCTTTTTTACATAGGGGAAGCAATAATGCCTACTGTGGGAAGAACACTAAAACACATTTATTGGCTCTGCAAATAAAATGGCACAGTGGCTGAGAATGTGCAAAGGGGAAACAGTAAGCTCTCAGATAACCAAATAGTCATCAATGTCTGTTGTGGCAAAGTGTTTGAAGCAGAAAAGAAATCGTACATAGGCCTATTGCTCTAACAAAGCTCATTTCAGTGGTAGTGTCCCATGCTTCTTTTCATTTTTCTGTGGATACATTATAAACTCCAATTTTAATAGAAATCAGGTGAAGAAATTCTGAGTTGACAGAATTAGTTTATTTCATTTGCTTATTTATAGTTTACATTTAGAATGCTATATGATGCTGAGAAATATAGCAATTCAGGGAGATTTAGCATAACCAAATTTGTATAAAATTCTTATTAGTTTAGGGAATTATTGAGCTGTAGAATCTTCTATATGCTAGAGTGAATAGCACAATAGTATATAACGACATATTTTAATCTAAGGCACACAAAGGATATGGCTTTATTGCCATTTTATCATTTGTTTAACTTTTAAAGAACTTTAAAATAATTCTGCTTTTAAATTGTGACTGTGCAGTAGTAAAATGGAATGGTTATACAAATGTATTTCTTATTTCTCCTATATACTCCCATTTTTTTTTTCACTTGCTATTGGCATCATTATCTTTGTTACAATCGGAACATCTTTATATTGTACTTAAGAGTCTAGTTGTATTGTGCAGTAAACACTGTGTATGAAATCATTTGAGAATAGTTGCTGATCATGAAATAATTGTGTATAAGCCACTTCAACTTTCCTACTTGAAATCTTCTTTATTGTGAAATGAAATACAAATATGTTATTCAATATGTTTTTCTTACAATGCCTTACAAGCAGCACTTCTCACTGGCGCTCATAATATCATTATTGCATGGTAATGAGATGATTACAGTATTTCATCAAACTGTGCCTATAATTTGGACATAAATTGATAGACATAGTATGTAATAAATAGAATATATAATGACCTCATTCACCTTTGACTTTTTTTGAATAGCAAAGGCTTTCAATCTCCAAAGCTAATGTAAGTAGTTTATTTACATTAGTTATATTCCAGCGACAATCTTTGCCAGAAGACTGAGAGATGTTTTTTATACATATCATAGTTTGGAAGGGATTATAAACATTGAATAGATTTAAAAATCTAGATTTCCACCTTTATAGTATTCTGCTTTTTGACTGGTTGCCTGATCTACCTCTGCTTCCCAGGCTACTGATGCTGTTAATAGGAGAGAATGGGAATGGCTAATGAATCAAACTGTGGGACACTGAAAAGGTCAAAGTAGTACACTTTACTATTATCTTCCACAGAATATATGAGGCATTAAAATTCCGATGCAGCAATCTTGTGACAAAGAATAAAATGAGAACTATAAATAATAAACAGCGCAACATGGATCTCTTCTTCTGATGATTGTAACAAGCATAAGAGAGAGAAAATCCTTAACCCATTGTCACTGTACTAATAAGACCTCTCCTTGGATGTGTGTGTTTTAAGTGTCTGTAATTGTAAGAATGCAAAAAAGGATTTTAAAGCATAATGTAATCCAGCAGGAAGGTGGAGATTCAAACGTGCTAGCTTTTGTGGACACTCTTCTGGAATGGAACATTTTTTGCATTAAAGGCATTTGTGGATAAATGTGAATAGATCATTACTAATGATGTGAATAAAAAGATTGTGAGAAGGTTTGTAGACCTGAAATAGTCATTACTACCCCTTTATAAAGCTAGCTACAGACCAAGATAGTTAGCAAAATGTTATTAACACATTGTCTGTGTCTGGTTTAGGTTTTACAACTGCAGATAATACAGAAAATATTATTTGTGTTCATCATGATTCCCAACGCCTTTGCTCTGAGGTCTGAATACAGGAAGTGTTTATCACACTGGGGCTGAGTGTCCTTTCAACTCAGAACTGTGACCTGATTTGCTGAATGTATCAGTTCAAGCCACTGTCAGTTTTTGGAATAACTTCCAACTTCACAGTATGCACAGTACAACACGAAGTTCATCTGCAGTATCCAGATGCTCTGTCAAAATCTCTTTCTGCTATTTGTGAGATTGCTATAACTAAAAAGGAATAACTTGTCAAAGAAAAATGTATTCATCTTGAGGAATCTTCTGATCAAGTTACTGATAACTGTCAGGAAATCAAAATAAACTGTCAAAACTTCAGCTCACCATCCTTTACCCACTGATTTATCTACTGGTTCTCCCCAAAAAGCCTGCTTGTTTTCATCCAGCTGTTACCAAGACTGAGTTGAGATTAACATTTAGGTTTTACAGTTGGTATAAAAGATTGACTTTTGGATATTTTGGTGAATGATATACATGAAACCAAAACATAATGATGTCAGACTATAAGGAATTCCTTCAAGTGGAAGTAAATCCAGGAGGCACTAGCAAAATACTTTTTATTTGTTTAACTGCCAAAGATATAAAAAATAACTTTACATACTTAAATACCATCTCAATGGTGGAATCATGGTAGTGCTACCATAGTATTTGAAGACCAAAACCAGAAGCCTCTTTTCTTATAAAATTCTGAGCAGTCTACAAGTGGAGGATCAAGAGACGCAGATCAGCTTTATACCAACAGTACTGCCTTCATATTTCCAATTGCATTTTAGACTTACCTGAGATCATGCTTACCTTTGATTAATGGGATTATAACTCTACTTAATTTTCTCATAGACCTGTCATAGAATCCAGTAAACAAAACTATACTAATCTACATGTATTCTCTCTATACTATTGATGCTTTTGCAGATTCATTTTGTATATCAGATTCTTCCTGCAGCCTCTATTTGGCATTAGAAAGGATTGCTGAGATCACTTGGTGTTTTCTTTCTGCATCTTTGAAATAATTCTTAATTATTTCTGGTTTTCACTGTCCTTATTATAAGCTCCCTTGTGTTATGTACTCTGATGTTATTTAAATCTACCTCCTGCAAGGAGCCTTAAAGCAAGTTGGACTCATTTCTCCATCTTGGTCCCTAAGCAACCTCAATCTAGCCATGTGGGTGGTGCAAGACTTTGGATGCTTTGGTGTGGGAAAGGTAGAAAGTAGAATGTGAGTAGTTTAATGTAATTTCTAAACCCCAGCAAAGGGAGAGAAATATAGACAATTAGAGAATGAAATATCTGGCTATTGGAGTGCTGGACTGGTAGCAGAAATGGAGAATTTGCCCAAAAAGCAGCAGAGTATTTAATCTATAATGATAATCTATGGTCTTTCAACTGAAAAGACTTTGAAGATTATTTCTGGGTTGCTGAAATATTTTGAGGCTTGTGTTGAAATTCCAGCTGGGAATCTTACATATGCATATTTACTCTTTCTTAATAATAGTGAAGCAGTTAAAAATTTGCATTATTACCAAAACAATACTTTTTTTTTTTTTTTTTTGCAATGAGCCTTATGTAGAATAGAGAAAGGTCCATTTTAATTTTTTTCTGGTCTACTGTGTGTATAATTCAGGTCTCAAAATGCTTCTAAAAAAACCCCAAGCTCTAAAATATTGTGCTTCTTGTAAGATGAAGTCTGAAAAATTAAAGATCTGCTAACAGATGTGGCTTAAATCTGTGAGTATGCTACTCTGGGACATTGCACATGATTCAGTTTGTAAGTGTTGCTAAGAAACAATGAGACTGGAAAGACTGGAATTTTCTAATTAGTAAATAATAAATGCTTTAAAAAAGTTAAAATGTTAGAGTTGCATTGGGATTGTGATTGGGTAAAAGACTGCTGTCAGTCAGTAGCTATCCTGTGTTCACATGAATCCCTTCTGTAATTAGGCCAAGGCCAAAGAAGAAAAAGATTGAACTTTGTCATGTTGAACTGACTGAGTCAAGGGTAAGACGTTTCTAGTTAAATCAATAGCAACTACTTCAGTGGCCAAATAGCTTCAGGCAGCCCTTTAAATTGCTAATTGTATTTGTTAGCTGCTTCTTTCTTGCTCTTACTATGATATGTACAGTTTGTTTGGAACTGGAGGAAAGCAGACTGATGAGAGGTAGCTTGTAAAGAGTTAGGGAGAATATTTTGTACATAACATACTATAGTTGGCATATCCATTGTGTAAGGTAGATGTAAAAGATCACAGAGGAGGGTTATTATTATACTCACTTAGCAGGTGTTGAAGCTTTAGAAAGAAAGAGAAAAGTGAAGCGATTTACGGAAAAACACCAGGCAGTGGGGTTGGAGTGATTTTCTGACACACCATTGAGTGCTGGGGCCCACAGTAAGAGGGATTTGGTTTTCAACCATTTGAGTATACAGGACCTTTTCTAGTAGCTTAAATGAATACAGGCTGTGTTGCAAAATGGAATATTGCTAGTCTGACTAGCATGAAATGCCTGTATAGAATTTCAGTTGCAAAGAAAGGTAAACAGATCTATATTAAAATGAAAATTACTTAAAGAAGAAATATTGACTGAGGTTCATCTGTTCATTATTCACTGCATTAAATATAAAGTAGTCTTGCCAAGACACATTTTTCCTTCTAAACAGTTGTGACCACATTTCTGATGCTTACTTCTCTCAAACCTCATCAACTAAACAGATTTTTCTTTTTAAGTTTTAAGCCCTGTGTAACTGGCTGCTGTAATTTCCTTGTCAGAGCTCTTAAGAAAATAGTAAAACACATCACCCAGAACTTTCCTTTCCTTTCCTTTCCTTTCCTT